>NC_054472.1:41594610-41883159 GCF_017639515.1 Carcharodon carcharias | reverse complement strand
GAAGTTGGGAGGGAGGGGGGAAGAAGAAGTTGGGAGGGAGGGGGGAAGAAGAAGTTGGGAGGGAGGGGGGGGAAGAAGAAGTTGGGAGGGAGTGGGGGATGAAGAAGTTGGGAGGAGGGGGGGAAGAAGAAGAGGGAGGGAGGGAGGGGGGAAGAAGAAGAGGGAGGGAGGGGGAAGAAGAAGTTGGGAGGGAGGGAGGGAGGGGGGGGGAAGAAGAAGTTGGGAGGGAGGGAGGGAGGGGGGGAAGAAGAAGTTGGGAGGGAGGGTGGAAGAAGAAGTTGGGGGGGAGGGGGGGAAGAAGTTGTTGGGGGGGAGGGGGTTGGGGGAGGGGGTTGGGGGGAGGGGGGAGGAAGAGGTTGGGGGGGTAGGGGGGAGGGGGGAGGAAGAAGTTGAGGGGGGAGAGGGGAGGAAGAAGTTGGGGGGAGGGGGGAAGAAGTTGCACGGGGGTGGAAGAAGTTGGGGGGGGAAGAAGTTTGGGGGGGGGGAAGAAGTTGGTGGGGGGGGAGGAGAAGTTGGTGGGGGGGGAGGAGAAGTTGGGGGGGGGAAGGAGAGGAGAAGTTGTTGGGGGGGGGGGTGAGGAGAAGTTGGGGGGGGGGAGGAGAAGTTGTTGGGGGGGAGAGTGAGAGTTGTTGGGGGAGGGGAGGAGAAGTTGTTGGGGGGGGGGAGGAGAAGTTGTTGGGGGGGGGAGGAGAAGTTGTTGGGGGGGGAGGAGAAGTTGTTGGGGGGGGGAGGAGAAGTTGTTGGGGGGGGGGAGGAGAAGTTGTTGGGGGGGGGCCGGAGAAGTTGTTGGGGGGGGCCGGAGAAGTTGTTGGGGGGGGAGGAGAAGTTGTTGGGGGGGGAGGAGAAGTTGTTGGGGGGGGGAGGAGAAGTTGTTGGGGGGGGGAGGGAGGAGAAGTTGTTGGGGGGGGAGGGAGGAGAAGTTGTTGGGGGGGGGAGGGAGGAGAAGTTGTTGGGGGGGGGAGGGAGGAGAAGTTGTTGGGGGGGGGAGGGAGGAGAAGTTGTTGGGGGGGGAGGGAGGAGAAGTTGTTGGGCGGGGGGAGGGAGGAGAAGTTGTTGGGGGGGGGAGGGAGGAGAAGTTGTTGCAGGGGGGGAGAGGAGGAGTTGTTGGGGGGGGAGAGGAGAAGTTGTTGGGCAGGGGGAGAGGAGGAGTTGTTGGGCGGGGGAGAGGAGGAGTTGTTGGGCGGGGGAGAGGAGGAGTTGTTGGGCGGGGGAGAGGAGGAGTTGTTGGGCGGGGGAGAGGAGGAGTTGTTGGGCGGGGGGGAGGAGGAGTTGTTGGGGGGGGGGAGGAGGAGTTGTTGGGTGGGGAGGAGGAGTTGTTAGGGGGGGAGGAGGAGTTGTTGGGGGGGGAGGAGGAGTTGTTGGGGGGGGAGGAGGAGTTGTTGGGGGGGGAGGAGGAGTTGTGGGGGGGGAAGGAGTTGTGGGGGGGGAAGGAGTTGTGGGGGGGGAAGGAGTTGTGGGGGGGGAAGGAGTTGTGGGGGGGGAAGGAGTTGTGGGGGGGTGAAGGAGTTGTTGGGGGGGGGAAGGAGTTGTTGGGGGGGGGGAAGGAGTTGTTGGGGGGTGGGGGGGAGACGTTGGGTGGGAGGGAGGGGGGAAGTAGAGGTTGGGTGTGTGGGTGGGAGGGAGGGGGAAGTAGAAGTTGGGTGGGAGGGGGGGAAAAAGTAGTTGGGGGGGAGGGGGGAAGAAGAAGTTGGGGGGAGGGGGAAGAAGAAGTTGGGGGGGAGGGGGGAAGAAGAAGTGGGGGGGAGGAGGGGAAGAAGAAGTTGGGGGGGAGGAGGGGAAGAAGAAGTTGGGGGGGGAGGAGGGGAAGAAGAAGTTGGGGGGGAGGAGGGAAGAAGAAGTTGGGGGGGAGGAGGGGAAGAAGAAGTTGGGGGGGAGGGGGGGAAGAAGAAGTTGGGGGGGAGGGGGGGAAGAAGAAGTTGGGGGGGAGGGGGGGAAGAAGAAGTTGGGGGGGAGGGGGAAGAAGAAGTTGGGGGGGAGGGGGGGAGGGGGGAGGAAGAGGTTGGGGGGTAGGGGGGAGGAAGAAGTTGAGGGGGAGGGGGGAGGGGGGAGGAAGAAGTTGAGGGGGGAGAGGGGAGGAAGAAGTTGGGGGGAGGGGGGAGGGGGGAAGAAGTTGCACGGGGTGGAAGAAGTTGGGGGGGAAGAAGTTTGGGGGGAGGGGGAAGAAGTTTGGGGGGAGGGGGAAGATGTTTGGGGGTGAGGGGGGGAAGAAGTTGTTGGGGTGGAAGAAGTTGGTGGGGGGGTGGAAGAAGTTGGTGGGGGGGAAGAAGAAGTTGGTGGGGGGGAAGAAGAAGTTGGTGGGGGGAAGAAGAAGTTGGTGGGGGGGAAGAAGAAGTTGGTGGGGGGGAAGAAGAAGTTGGTGGGGGGAAGAAGAAGTTGGTGGGGGGGAAGAAGAAGTTGGTGGGGGGGAAGAAGAAGTTGGTGGGGGGGAAGAAGAAGTTGGTGGGAGGGAAGAAGAAGTTGGTGGGAGGGAGAAGAAGTGGTGGGGGGGAAGAGAAGGTGGGGGGGAAGAAGAAGTTGGTGGGGGGGAAAAGAAGTTTGGGGGGGAAAGAAGTTGGGGGGAGCTGGGAAGGAGTTGGGAGGGGAGGGGAGGGGAGGGGAGGGGAGGTGAGGGGGGAAGAAGTGGGAGGTGAGGGGGGAGAAGTCGGGCGGGAGGGGGGAAGAAGTCGGGCGGGAGGGGGGAAGAAGTCGGGCGGGAGGGGGGGAAGAAGTCGGGCGGGAGGGGGGAAGAAGTCGGAGGAAGAAGTCGGGGGAAGAAGAAGTTGGGGGGGAGGGGGGGAAAGAAGAAGTTGGGAGGGAGGGGGGGAAGAAGTTGGGAGGGAGGGGGGGAAGAAGAAGTTGGGAGGGAGGGGGGGAAGAAGAAGTAGGGAGGGAGGGGGGCAAGAAGAAGTTGGGAGGGAGGGGGGGGGGGAAGAAGAAGTTGGGAGGGAGGGGGGGGAAGAAGAAGTTGGGAGGGAGGGGGGGAAGAAGAAGTTGGGAGGGAGGGGGGGGGGGAAAGAAGAAGTTGGGAGGGAGGGGGGGGGAAGAAGAAGTTGGGAGGGAGGGGGGGGAAGAAGAAGTTGGGAGGGAGGGGGGGAAGAAGAAGTTGGGAGGGAGGGGGGGAAGAAGATGTTGGGAGGGAGGGGGGGAAGAAGAAGTTGGGAGGGAGGGGGGGCAAGAAGAAGTTGGGAGGGAGGGGGGGGGAAGAAGAAGTTGGGAGGGAGGGGGGGGAAGAAGAAGTTGGGAGGGAGGGGGGGAAGAAGAAGTTGGGAGGGAAGGGGGAAGAAGAAGTTGGGAGGGAGGGGGGGGGAAGAAGAAGTTGGGAGGGAGGGGGGGAAGAAGAAGTTGGGAGGGAGGGGGGGAAGAAGAAGTTGGGAGGGAGGGGGGGGGAGAAGATGTTGGGAGGGAGGGGGGGAAGAAGAAGTTGGGAGGGAGGGGGGGAAGAAGAAGTTGGGAGGGAGGGGGGGAAGAAGAAGTTGGGAGGGAGGGGGGGAAGAAGAAGTTGGGAGGGAGGGGGGGAAGAAGAAGTTGGGAGGGAGGGGGGGAAGAAGAAGTTGGGAGGGAGGGGGGGAAGAAGAAGTTGGGAGGGAGGGGGGGAAGAAGAAGTTGGGAGGGAGGGAGGGGGGGAAGAAGAAGTCGGGAGGGAGGGAGGGAGGGGGGGAAGAAGAAGTTGGGAGGGAGGGGGGAAGGGGGGGAAGAAGAAGTTGGGAGGGAGGGAGGGAGGTGGCGAAGAAGAAGAGGGAGGGAGGGAGGGGGGAAGAAGAGGGACGGGGGGAAGAATGAGAGGGAGGGAGGGTGGAAGAAGAAGTTGGGAGGGAGGGGGGAAGAAGAAGTTGGGAGGGAGGGGGGAAGAAGAAGTTGGGAGGGAGGGGGGAAGAAGAAGTTGGGAGGGAGGGAGGGAGGGGGGGAAGAAGAAGTTGGGAGGGAGGGAGGGAGGGGGGGAAGAAGAAGTTGGGAGGGAGGGGGGGAAGAAGAAGTTGGGAGGGAGGGGGGGAAGAAGAAGTTGGGAGGGAGGGGGGGAAGAAGAAGTTGGGAGGGAGGGGGGGAAGAAGAAGTTGGGAGGGAGGGAGGGAGTGGGGGAAGAAGAAGTTGGGAGGGAGGGAGGGAGGGGGGAAGAAGAAGTTGGGAGGGAGGGAGGGAGGGAGGGGGGGAAGAAGAAGTTGGGAGGGAGGGAGGGAGGGGGGGAAGAAGAAGTTGGGAGGGAGGGAGGGAGGGGGGGAAGAAGAAGTTGGGAGGGAGGGAAAAAGAAGTTGGGAGGGAGGGGAGGGGGGGAAGAAGTTGGGAGGGAGGGAGGGGGGGAAGAAGAAGTTGGGAGGGAGGGGGGGAAGAAGAAGTTGGGAGGGAGGGAGGGGGGGAAGAAGAAGTTGGGAGGGAGGGAGGGGGGGAAGAAGAAGTTGGGAGGGAGGGAGGGAGGGGGGGAAGAAGAAGTTGGGAGGGAGGGAGGGGGGGAAGAAGAAGTTGGGAGGGAGGGAGGGGGGGAAGAAGAAGTTGGGAGGGAGGGAGGGGGGCAAGAAGAAGTTGGGAGGGAGGGAGGGGGGGAAGAAGAAGTTGGGAGGGAGGGAGGGGGGGAAGAAGAAGTTGGGAGGGAGGGAGGGAGGGGGGGAAGAAGAAGTTGGGAGGGAGGGAGGGAGGGGGGGAAGAAGAAGTTGGGAAGGAGGGAGGGAGGGTGGGAAGAAGAAGTTGGGAGGGAGGGAGGGAGGGGGGGAAGAAGAAGTTGGGAGGGAGGGGGGGGAAGAAGAAGTTGGGAGGGAGGGGGGGAAGAAGAAGTTGGGAGGGAGGGAGGGGGGGAAGAAGTCGGGCGGGAGGGGGGAAGAAGTCGGGCGGGAGGGGGGAAGAAGTCGGGCGGGAGGGGGGAAGAAGTCGGGCGGGAGGGGGGAAGAAGTCGGAGGAGAGTGGGGGAAGAGAAGTTGGGGGGGAGGGGGGGAAGAAGAAGTTGGGAGGGAGGGGGGGAAGAAGAAGTTGGGAGGGAGGGGGGGAAGAAGTTGGGAGGGAGGGGGGGAAGAAGTTGGGAGGGAGGGGGGGAAGAAGAAGTTGGGAGGGAGGGGGGGGAAGAAGAAGTTGGGAGGGAGGGGGGGGAAGAAGAAGTTGGGAGGGAGGGGGGGAAGAAGAAGTTGGGAGGGAGGGGGGGGGAAAGAAGAAGTTGGGAGGGAGGGGGGGGAAGAAGAAGTTGGGAGGGAGGGGGGGAAAAAGAAGTTGGGAGGGAGGGGGGAAGAAGAAGTTGGGAGGGAGGGGGGAAGAAGAAGTTGGGAGGGAGGGGGGAAGAAGAAGTTGGGAGGGAGGGGGGGAAGAAGAAGTTGGGAGGGAGTGGGGGATGAAGACGTTGGGAGGGAGGGGGGGGAAGAAGAAGTTGGGAGGGAGGGAGGGAGGGGGGAAGAAGAAGTTGGGAGGGAGGGAGGGAGGGGGGAAGAAGAAGTTGGGAGGGAGGGAGGGAGGGGGGGAAGAAGAAGTTGGGAGGGAGGGAGGGAGGGGGGGAAGAAGAAGTTGGGAGGGAGGGTGGAAGAAGAAGTTGGGGGGGGAGGGGGGGAAGAAGTTGTTGGGGGGGAGGGGGTTGGGGGAGGGGGTTGGGGGGAGGGGGGAGGAAGAGGTTGGGGGGTAGGGGGGAGGGGGGAGGAAGAAGTTGAGGGGGGAGAGGGGAGGAAGAAGTTGGGGGGAGGGGGGAAGAAGTTGCACGGGGGTGGAAGAAGTTGGGGGGGGAAGAAGTTTGGGGGGGGGGAAGAAGTTGGTGGGGGGGGAGGAGAAGTTGGTGGGGGGGGAGGAGAAGTTGGGGGGGGAAGGAGAGGAGAAGTTGTTGGGGGGGGGGAGGAGAAGTTGTTGGGGGGGGCGAGAGGAGAAGTTGTTGGGGGGGAGAGGAGAAGTTGTTGGGGGAGGGGAGGAGAAGTTGTTGGGGGGGGGAGGAGAAGTTGTTGGGGGGGGAGGAGAAGTTGTTGGGGGGGGGAGGAGAAGTTGTTGGCGGGGGGGAGGAGAAGTTGTTGGCGGGGGGGGAGGAGAAGTTGTTGAGGGGGGGCGGAGAAGTTGTTGGGGGGGGAGGAGAAGTTGTTGGGGGGGGAGGAGAAGTTGTTGGGGGGGGGAGGGAGGAGAAGTTGTTGGGGGGGGGAGGGAGGAGAAGTTGTTGGGGGGGGGAGGGAGGAGAAGTTGTTGGGGGGGGAGGGAGGAGAAGTTGTTGGGGGGGGAGGGAGGAGAAGTTGTTGGGCGGGGGGAGGGAGGAGAAGTTGTTGGGGGGGGAGGGAGGAGAAGTTGTTGGGGGGGGGGAGAGGAGGAGTTGTTGGGGGGGGGAGAGGAGGAGTTGTTGGGCAGGGGGAGAGGAGGAGTTGTTGGGCGGGGGAGAGGAGGAGTTGTTGGGCGGGGGAGAGGAGGAGTTGTTGGGGGGGGGAGGAGAAGTTGTTGGGGGGGGGACGGAGGAGAGGTTGGGGGGGGGGAGGAGGAGTTGTTGGGGGGGAGGAGGAGTTGTTAGGGGGGGAGGAGGAGTTGTTGGGGGGGGAGGAGGAGTTGTTGGGGGGGGGAGGAGGAGTTGTGGGGGGGGGAAGGAGTTGTGGGGGGGGAAGGAGTTGTGGGGGGGGAAGGAGTTGTGGGGGGGGGAAGGAGTTGTTGGGGGGGGAAGGAGTTGTTGGGGGGGGGGAAGGAGTTGTTGGGGGGGGGAAGGAGTTGTTGGGGGGTGGGGGGGAGACGTTGGGTGGGAGGGAGGGGGGAAGTAGAGGTTGGGTGTGTGGGTGGGAGGGAGGGGGAAGTAGAAGTTGGGTGGGAGGGGGGGAAAAGTAGTTGGGGGGGAGGGGGGAAGAAGAAGTTGGGGGGGAGGGGGGAAGAAGAAGTTGGGGGGGAGGGGGGAAGAAGAAGTTGGGGGGGAGGAGGGGAAGAAGAAGTTGGGGGGGAGGAGGGGAAGAAGAAGTTGGGGGGGAGGAGGGGAAGAAGAAGTTGGGGGGGAGGAGGGGAAGAAGAAGTTGGGGGGGAGGAGGGGAAGAAGAAGTTGGGGGGGAGGGGGCGAAGAAGAAGTTGGGGGGGAGGGGGGGAAGAAGAAGTTGGGGGGGAGGGGGGGAAGAAGAAGTTGGGGGGAGGGGGAAGAAGAAGTTGGGGGGGAGGGGGGGAGGGGGGAGGAAGAGGTTGGGGGGTAGGGGGGAGGAAGAGTTGAGGGGGAGGGGGGAGGGGGGAGGAAGAAGTTGAGGGGGGAGAGGGGAGGAAGAAGTTGGGGGAGGGGGGAGGGGGGAAGAAGTTGCACGGGGGTGGAAGAAGTTGGGGGGGAAGAAGTTTGCGGGGAGGGGGAAGAAGTTTGGGGGGAGGGGGAAGATGTTTGGGGGTGAGGGGGGGAAGAAGTTGTTGGGGTGGAAGAAGTTGGTGGGGGGGTGGAAGAAGTTGGTGGGGGGGAAGAAGAAGTTGGTGGGGGGGAAGAAGAAGTTGGTGGGGGGAAGAAGAAGTTGGTGGGGGGGAAGAAGAAGTTGGTGGGGGGGAAGAAGAAGTTGGTGGGGGGGAAGAAGAAGTTGGTGGGGGGGAAGAAGAAGTTGGTGGGGGGGAAGAAGAAGTTGGTGGGGGGGAAGAAGAAGTTGGTGGGAGGGAAGAAGAAGTTGGTGGGGGGGAAGAAGAAGGTGGGGGGGAAGAAGAAGTTGGTGGGGGGGAAAAGAAGTTTGGGGGGGAAAAGAAGTTGGGGGGAGCTGGGAAGGAGTTGGGAGGGGAGGGGAGGGGAGGGGAGGTGAGGGGGGAAGAAGTGGGGAGGTGAGGGGGGAAGAAGTCGGGCGGGAGGGGGGAAGAAGTCGGGCGGGAGGGGGGAAGAAGTCGGGCGGGAGGGGGGAAGAAGTCGGGCGGGAGGGGGGAAGAAGTCGGGCGGGAGGGGGGAAGAAGTCGGGCGGGAGGGGGGAAGAAGTCGGAGGAAGAAGTCGGGGGAAGAGGAAGTTGGGGGGGAGGGGGGGAAAGAAGGAAGTTGGGAGGGAGGGGGGGAAGAAGTTGGGGAGGGAGGGGGGAAGAAGAAGTTGGGAGGGAGGGGGGGAAGAATAAGTTGGGAGGGAGGGGGGGCAAGAAGAAGTTGGGGGGGGGGGGGGGAAGAAGAAGTTGGGAGGGAGGGGGGGGAAGAAGAAGTTGGGAGGGAGGGGGGGGAAGAAGAAGTTGGGAGGGAGGGGGGGGGGAAGAAGAAGTTGGGAGGGAGGGGGGGGGGAAGAAGAAGTTGGGAGGGAGGGGGGGGGGAAGAAGAAGTTGGGAGGGAGGGGGGGGAAGAAGAAGTTGGGAGGGAGGGGGGAAGAAGAAGTTGGGAGGGAGGGGGGGAAGAAGAAGTTGGGAGGGAGGGGGGAAGAAGAAGTTGGGAGGGAGGGGGGGAAGAAGAAGTTGGGAGGGAGGGGGGGATGAAGAAGTTGGGAGGGAGGGGGGGAAGAAGAAGTTGGGAGGGAGGGGGGGAAGAAGAAGTTGGGAGGGAGGGGGGGAAGAAGAAGTTGGGAGGGAGGGGGGGAAGAAGAAGTTGGGAGGGAGGGGGGGAAGAAGAAGTTGGGAGGGAGGGAGGGGGGGAAGAAGAAGTCGGGAGGGAGGGAGGGAGGGGGGGAAGAAGAAGTTGGGAGGGAGGGGGGAAGGGGGGGAAGAAGAAGTTGGGAGGGAGGGACGGAGGGGGGGAAGAAGAAGTTGGGAGGGAGGGAGGGGGGAAGAAGAAGTTGGGAGGGAGGGTGGAAGAAGAAGTTGGGAGGGAGGGTGGAAGAAGAAGTTGGGAGGGAGGGGGGAAGAAGAAGTTGGGAGGGAGGGGGGAAGAAGAAGTTGGGAGGGAGGGGGGAAGAAGAAGTTGGGAGGGAGGGGGGAAGAAGAAGTTGGGAGGGAGGGAGGGAGGGGGGGAAGAAGAAGTTGGGAGGGAGGGAGGGAGGGGGGGAAGAAGAAGTTGGGAGGGAGGGAGGGAGGGGGGGAAGAAGAAGTTGGGAGGGAGGGGGGGAAGAAGAAGTTGGGAGGGAGGGGGGGAAGAAGAAGTTGGGAGGGAGTGGGGAAGAAGAAGTTGGGAGGGAGGGGGGGAAGAAGAAGTTGGTAGGGAGGGAGGGGGGGAAGAAGAAGTTGGGAGGGAGGGAGGGAGTGGGGGAAGAAGAAGAGGGAGGGAGGGGGGAAGAAGAAGAGGGAGGGAGGGAGGGAGGGGGGGAAGAAGAAGTTGGGAGGGAGGGAGGGAGGGGGGGAAGAAGTTGGGAGGGAGGAAGGGGGGGAAGAAGAAGTTGGGAGGGAGGGAGGGGGGTGAAGAAGATGTTGGGAGGGAGGGAGGGGGGGAAGAAGATGTTGGGAGGGAGGGAGGGGGGAAGATGAAGTTGGGAGGGAGGGGGGGGGAAGAAGAAGTTGGGAGGAAGGGAGGGAGGGAGGGAGGGGGGGAAGAAGGAGAGGGAGGGAGGGTGGAAGAAGAAGAGGGAGGGAGGGTGGAAGAAGAAGAGGGAGGGAGGGGCGAAGAAGAAGAGGGAGGGAGTGGGCAAGAAGAAGTTGGGAGGGAGGGGGGAAGAAGAAGAGGGAGTGAGGGGGGAAGAAGAAGTTGGGAGGGAGGGGGGAAGAAGAAGTTGGGAGGGAGGGAGGGAGGGGGGGAAGAAGAAGTTGGGAGGGAGGGCGGGAAGAAGAAGTTGGGAGGGAGGGAGGGAGGGGGGGAAGAAGAAGTTGGGAGGGAGGGGGGGAAGAAGAAGTTGGGAGGGAGGGGGGGAAGAAGAAGTTGGGAGGGAGGGGGGGGAAGAAGAAGTTGGGAGGGAGGGGGGAAGAAGAAGTTGGGAGGGAGGGAGGGGGGGAAGAAGAAGTTGGGAGGGAGGGAGGGAGTGGGGGAAGAAGAAGTTGGGAGGGAGGGAGGGAGGGGGGAAGAAGAAGTTGGGAGGGAGGGAGGGAGGGAGGGGGGGAAGAAGAAGTTGGGAGGGAGGGAGGGGGGGAAGAAGAAGTTGGGAGGGAGGGAGGGGGGTGAAGAAGATGTTGGGAGGGAGGGAGGGGGGGAAGAAGATGTTGGGAGGGAGGGAGGGGGGAAGAAGAAGTTGGGAGGGAGGGGGGGGGGAAGAAGAAGTTGGGAGGGAGGAAGGGAGGGAGGGAGGGCGGGAAGAAGAAGTTGGGAGGGAGGGAGGGAGGGGGGGAAGAAGAAGTTGGGAGGGAGGGAGGGAGGGGGGGAAGAAGAAGTTGGGAGGGAGGGAGGGAGGGGGGGAAGAAGAAGTTGGGAGGGAGGGAGGGAGGGGGGGAAGAAGAAGTTGGGAGGGAGGGAGGGAGGGAGGGGGTGAAGAAGAAGTTGGGAGGGAGGGAGGGGGGGAAGAAGAAGTTGGGAGGGGGGGGGAAGAAGAAGTTGGGAGGGAGGGGGGGAAGAAGAAGTTGGGAGGGAGGGGGGGGAAGAAGAAGTTGGGAGGGAGGGGGGGGAAGAAGAAGTTGGGAGGGAGGGAGGGGGGGAAGAAGAAGTTGGGAGGGAGGGAGGGGGGGAAGAAGAAGTTGGGAGGGAGGGAGGGGGGGAAGAAGAAGTTGGGAGGGAGGGAGGGGGGGGAAGAAGAAGTTGGGAGGGAGGGAGGGGGGGAAGAAGAAGTTGGGAGGGAGGGAGGGGGGGGAAGAAGAAGTCGGGAGGGAGAGAGGGGGGAAGAAGAAGTTGGGAGGGAGGGAGGGGGGGAAGAAGTTGGGAGGGAGGGAGGGGGGGAAGAAGAAGTTGGGAGGGAGGGAGGGAGGGGGGGGAAGAAGAAGTTGGGAGGGAGGGAGGGGGGGGAAGAAGAAGTTGGGAGGGAGGGAGGGGGGGGAAGAAGAAGTTGGGAGGGAGGGAGGGGGGGAAGAAGAAGTTGGGAGGGAGGGAGGGGGGGGGAAGAAGAAGTTGGGAGGGAGGGAGGGGAAGAAGAAGTTGGGAGGGAGGGAGGGAGGGGGGGAAGAAGAAGTTGGGAGGGAGGGAGGGAGGGGGGGAAGAAGAAGTTGGGAGGGAGGGAGGGAGGGGGGGAAGAAGAAGTTGGGAGGGAGGGAAAAAGAAGTTGGGAGGGAGGGAGGGGGGGAAGAAGTTGGGAGGGAGGGAGGGGGGGAAGAAGAAGTTGGGAGGGAGGGGGGGAAGAAGAAGTTGGGAGGGAGGGAGTGGGGAAGAAGAAGTTGGGAGGGAGGGAGGGAGGGGGGGAAGAAGAAGTTGGGAGGGAGGGAGGGAGGGGGGGAAGAAGAAGTTGGGAGGGAGGGAGAGAGGGGGGGAAGAAGAAGTTGGGAGGGAGGGAGGGGGGGAAGAAGAAGTTGGGAGGGAGGGAGGGGGGCAAGAAGAAGTTGGGAGGGAGGGAGGGGGGGAAGAAGAAGTTGGGAGGGAGGGAGGGGGGGAAGAAGAAGTTGGGAGGGAGGGAGGGAGGGGGGGAAGAAGAAGTTGGGAGGGAGGGAGGGGGGGAAGAAGAAGTTGGGAGGGAGGGAGGGTGGGAAGAAGAAGTTGGGAGGGAGGGAGGGAGGGGGGGAAGAAGAAGTTGGGAGGGAGGGGGGGAAGAAGAAGTTGGGAGGGAGGGAGGGGGGGAAGAAGTCGGGCGGGAGGGGGGAAGAAGTCGGGCGGGAGGGGGGAAGAAGTCGGGCGGGAGGGGGGAAGAAGTCGGAGGAAGAAGTCGGGGGAAGAAGAAGTTGGGGGGGAGGGGGGGAAGAAGAAGTTGGGAGGGAGGGGGGGAAGAAGAAGTTGGGAGGGAGGGGGGGAAGAAGTTGGGAGGGAGGGGGGGAAGAAGTTGGGAGGGAGGGGGGGAAGAAGAAGTTGGGAGGGAGGGGGGGGAAGAAGAAGTTGAGAGGGAGGGGGGGGAAGAAGAAGTTGGGAGGGAGGGGGGGGAAGAAGAAGTTGGGAGGGAGGGGGGGGGAATGAAGAAGTTGGGAGGGAGGGGGGGGAAGAAGAAGTTGGGAGGGAGGGGGGGAAAAAGAAGTTGGGAGGGAGGGGGGGAAGAAGAAGTTGGGAGGGAGGGGGGGAAGAAGAAGTTGGGAGGGGGGAAGAAGAAGTTGGGAGGGAGGGGGGGAAGAAGAAGTTGGGAGGGAGGGGGGGAAGAAGAAGTTGGGAGGGAGGGGGGGAAGAAGAAGTTGGGAGGGAGTGGGGGATGAAGAAGTTGGGAGGGAGGGGGGATGAAGAAGTTGGGAGGGAGGGGGGAAGAAGAAGTTGGGAGGGAGGGAGGGAGGGGGGGAAGAAGAAGTTGGGAGGGAGGGAGGGAGGGGGGAAGAAGAAGTTGGGAGTGAGGGAGGGAGGGGGGAAGAAGAAGTTGGGAGGGAGGGAGGGAGGGGGGGAAGAAGAAGTTGGGAGGGAGGGAGGGAGGGGGGGAAGAAGAAGTTGGGAGGGAGGGTGGAAGAAGAAGTTGGGAGGGAGGGGGGAAGAAGAAGTTGGGAGGGAGGGGGGAAGAAGAAGTTGGGAGGGAGGGAGGGGGGGAAGAAGAAGTTGGGAGGGAGGGAGGGAGGGGGGAAGAAGAAGTTGGGAGGGAGGGAGGGAGGGGGGGAAGAAGAAGATGGGAGGGAGGGAGGGAGGGGGGGGAAGAAGAAGTTGGGAGGGAGGGAGGGAGGGAGGGAGGGAGGGGGGGAAGAAGAAGTTGGGAGGGAGGGAGGGAGGGAGGGGGGAAGAAGAAGTTGGGAGGGAGGGAGGGAGGGGGGGAAGAAGAAGTTGGGAGGGAGGGAGGGGGGGAAGAAGAAGTTGGGAGGGAGGGAGGGGGGGAAGAAGAAGTTGGGAGGGAGGGAGGGGGGGAAGAAGAAGTTGGGAGGGAGGGAGGGGGGGAAGAAGTAGTTGGGAGGGAGGGAGAGGGGGAAGAAGAAGTTGGGAGGGAGGGAGGGGGGGAAGAAGAAGTTGGGAGGGAGGGAGGGGGGGAAGAAGAAGTTGGGAGGGAGGGAGGGAGGGAGGGAGGGGGGGAAGAAGAAGTTGGGAGGGAGGGAGGGGGGGAAGAAGAAGTTGGGAGGGAGGGAGGGGGGGAAGAAGAAGTTGGGAGGGAGGGAGGGGGGGAAGAAGAAGTTGGGAGGGAGGGAGGGGGGGAAGAAGAAGTTGGGAGGGAGGGAGGGAGGGAGGGGGGGAAGAAGAAGTTGGGAGGGAGGGAGGGAGGGAGGGGGGAAGAAGAAGTTGGGAGGGAGGGAGGGAGGGGGGGAAGAAGAAGTTGGGAGGGAGGGAGGGAGGGGGAGATGAAGAAGTTGGGAGGGGGGGGGGAAGAAGAAGTTGGGAGGGAGGGAGGGAGGGGGGGGAAGAAGAAGTTGGGAGGGAGGGAGGGAGGGGGGGAAGAAGAAGTTGGGAGGGAGGGAGGGAGGGGGGGAAGAAGAAGTTGGGAGGGAGGGAGGGGGGGAAGAAGAAGTTGGGAGGGAGGGAGGGAGGGAGGGGGGGGAAGAAGAAGTTGGGAGGGAGGGAGGGGGGGAAGAAGAAGTTGGGAGGGAGGGAGGGGGGAAGAAGAAGTTGGGAGGGAGGGAGGGGGGGAAGAAGAAGTTGGGAGGGAGGGAGGGGGGGAAGAAGAAGTTGGGAGGGAGGGAGGGGGGGAAGAAGAAGTTGGGAGGGAGGGAGGGGGGGAAGAAGAAGTTGGGAGGGAGGGAGGGGGGGAAGAAGAAGTTGGGAGGGAGGGAGGGGGGGAGAAGAAGTTGGGAGGCAGGGGGGGAAGAAGAAGTTGGGAGGGAGGGAGGGAGGGAGGGAGGGGGGGAAGAAGAAGTTGGGAGGGAGGGAGGGAGGGGGGGAAGAAGAAGTTGGGAGGGAGGGAGGGAGGGGGGGAAGAAGAAGTTGGGAGGGAGGGAGGGAGGGAGGGGGGGAAGAAGAAGTTGGGAGGGAGGGAGGGAGGGAGGGGGGTAAGAAGAAGTTGGGAGGGAGGGAGGGAGGGGGAGATGAAGAAGTTGGGAGGGAGGGAGGGGGGGAAGAAGAAGTTGGGAGGGAGGGGGGCAAGAAGAAGTTGGGAGGGAGGGGGGGAAGAAGAAGTTGGGAGGGAGGGGGGAAGAAGAAGTTGGGGGGGAGGGGGGAAGAAGAAGTTGGGGGGGAGGGGGGAAGAAGAAGTTGGGGGGGAGGGGGGAAGAAGAAGTTGGGGGGGAGGGGGGAAGAAGAAGTTGGGGGGGAGGGGGGAAGAAGAAGTTGGGGGGGAGGGGGGAAGAAGAAGTTGGGGGTAGGGGGGAAGAAGAAGTTGGGGGGGAGGGGGGAAGAAGAAGTTGGGGGGGAGGGGGGAAGAAGTAGTTGCGGGGGAGGGGGGAA
Source organism: Carcharodon carcharias (assembly GCF_017639515.1). NCBI lineage: Eukaryota > Metazoa > Chordata > Chondrichthyes > Lamniformes > Lamnidae > Carcharodon > Carcharodon carcharias. The sequence goes on along the minus strand of NC_054472.1, from coordinate 41,869,124 downwards.
GAAGAAGTTGGGGGGGAGGGGGGAAGAAGAAGTTGGGGGGGAGGGGGGAAGAAGAAGTTGGGGGGGAGGGGGGAAGAAGAAGTTGGGGGGGAGGGGGGAAGAAGAAGTTGGGGGGGAGGGGGGAAGAAGAAGTTGGGGGGGAGGGGGGAAGAAGTTGGGGGGGAGGGGGGAAGAAGAAGTTGGGGGGGGAGGGTGTTGGGGGGAGGGGGAGGGGGGAGGAAGAAGTTGAGGGGGGAGGGGGGAGGGGGGAGGAAGAAGTTGGGGGGAGGGGGGAGGGAGGAAGGGGGAGGAAGAAGTTGGGGGGAGGGGGGAGGGGGAAGAAGTTGCGCGGGGGGAAGTAGTTTGGGGGGAGGGGGAAGAAGTTTGGGGGTGAGGGGGGAAGACGTTGGGGCGGAAGAAGTTGGGGGGGACGAAGTTTGTGGGGGGACGAAGTTTGGGAGGGAAGGGGGGAATTTGGGAGGGGGAAGTTGGGGGGAGCGGGGGAAGTTGGGGCGGGAGGCGGCGAAGTAGGGCGGGAAGTTGGGGCGGGAGGGTGGGAAGTTGGGGCGAGGGGGGGAGGAGAGGGGGAAGTTGGGGGGGAGGGAGGCGGGGGGAGAGGCGGGAAGTTGGGGGGGCCAGTTGGGGGGGCGAGGGAATTTGGGGGTAGGTTGAGGGAGGAGGGGGAGAGGGGGTAGGGTTGATGTGGGAGGGGAAGGGGAAAAACAGGGAGGGGGAAACGGGGAGGGGAAAAGGGGGAGGGGGTGAAGGGTGGGAAGGGGAGGGGAGGGAGAGGGAGGGGAAGGGGAAGGGGGAGAAGGGAGAGGGAGGGCGGTGGGGGGGGAAGAAGTTGGGGGAGGGGGAGGAAGAAGTTGCGCGGGGGGAAGTAGTTTGGGGGGAGGGGGAAGAAGTTTGGGGGTGAGGGGGGAAGAGGTTGGGGCGGAAGAAGTTGAGGGGGACGAAGTTTGTGGGGGGACGAAGTTTGGGAGGGAAGGGGGGAATTTGGGAGGGGGAAGTTGGGGGGAGCGGGGGAAGTTGGGGCGGGAGGCGGCGAAGTAGGGCGGGAAGTTGGGGCGGGAGGGTGGGAAGTTGGGGCGAGGGGGGGAGGAGAGGGGGAAGTTGGGGGGGAGGGAGGCGGGGGGAGAGGCGGGAAGTTGGGGGGGCCAGTTGGGGGGCGGGGGAATTTGGGGGTAGGTTGAGGGAGGAGGGGGAGAGGGGGTAGGGTTGATGTGGGAGGGGAAGGGGAAAAACAGGGAGGGGGAAACGGGGAGGGGAAAAGGGGGAGGGGGGTGAAGGGTGGGAAGGGGAGGGGAGGGCGAGGGAGGGGAAGGGGAAGGGGGAGAAGGGAGAGGGAGGGCGGTGGGGGGGGGAAGAAGTTGGGGGAGGGGTGGAAGAAGTTGGGGGGGGAATGTTGGTGGGGGAGAAGTTGGGGGGTGGGGAGGAAGAAGTTGGGGGGTGGGGAGGAAGAAGTTGGGGGGTGGGGAGGAAGAAGTTGGGGGGTGGGGAGGAAGAAGTTGGGGGGTGGGGAGGAAGAAGTTGGGGGGTGGGGAGGAAGAAGTTGGGGGGTGGGGAGGAAGAAGTTGGGGGGTGGGGAGGAAGAAGTTGGGGGGTGGGGAGGGAGGGGGGAAGTTGGAGAGGGGAAGTTGGGGGGGAGGGGGCAAAGTTGGCAGGGGTGGGAGTTGGGGGCAGTAGGGGGGAGGGGAGTAGTTGGGAGGGGTGGAGGGGGGACGTTGGGAGGGAAGCTGGGGGTGGATACGGGGGAGGGGGGGAAGTTGGATGGTGTTGGGGCAATGGGGGAAGTTGGGAGGTTGTGGGGGGAGGAGGGGGGAGTTGGAGGGGAAGTTGGGGGAGGGGGGAAGTTGGAGTGGGGGGGTGGAGGGGGGGAAGTTGGTGTGGGGAATTTGGGGCGGAAGGTGGCGGGTAGGGGGGAGATGGTGGGGGGGTAGTTGGGGGGAAGGGGAATTTGGGGGGGAGGGGGGAAGTTGGGGGTGTGGAAGTTGGGGGGGAGGGAGGAGTTGGGGGGGAGGGAGGAGTTGGGGGGAGGAGGGGTGTAGGTTGGGGGGGAAGGGGGAGGGGAAAAGGAGGAGGGTTGGGGGAAAAATGGGAGGGAGAGGGTGGGGAAGGGGAAAAGTGGGAGGGGGAGGAGGGGGAGGTGTAGGGGGATGGGGTAGGGGGTGAAGGGGGAGGGAGTGGGGGTAGGGAGGGGGGAAGGGGAGGGGGAGGGGGGAAGGGGAGGGGGAGGGGGGTTAGGGGGAGGGGTAGTGGGGTAAGAAGTTTGGGGGAGAAGAAGTTGGGGGAAGGGGTTGGGGAGGCAGAAGTTGGGTGGGGGGCGGGCGGAAGTTGGGGGGGGGGATGGGGGGAAGTTGGAGTGGGAACGGTGAAGTTGGGGGGGAAGTTGGGAGGGGAGGAGGAAGTTGGGGAGGGAGGAGGGGAAGTTGGGAGGGGTGGGTAGTTTGGGGGGGGAAGTTGGTGGGGTGCAAGTTGGGGGGGGAAGGGGTGGAGGGGGAAGGGGAAGGGGGAAAGGGGGAGAGGTAGGAGGCAAGTGGGTGAAGGGTGGGAAGGGGGAGGGGGAGGAAGGGGGCTAGGGGGAGGGGGCAAGTTGTGGGAGGGAGAAGTTTGGGGGGGAGGGGGGAAGTAGTTGCGGGGAGGGGGGAAGAAGTTGGGGGGGAGGGGGAAGAAGTTGGGGGAGGGGAAAGAAGTTGGGGGGGAAGTTGGGGGGAGGGGGGAAGATGGAGGGGGAAAGGTGGGGGAAGTTGGCAGGGGGGAGTTGGCAGGGGGGAGTTGGCAGGGGGGAGTTGGCAGGGGGGAGTTGGCAGGGGGGAGTTGGCAGGGGGGAGTTGGCAGGGGGGAGTTGGGGGGAAGGTGGGAGGGGTGGGAGGGGGGAAGGTGGGAGGGGTGGGAGGGGGGAAGTTGGCGGGGAGTTGGTGTGGGGAGGGGGTGAGGGGATAAGTTGGTGTGGGGGAGGGAAGTTGGGGAGTGGAGTGGGGGAAGTTGGTGGGGGGGAAGTTGAGGAGAGGGGGGGAGTTTGGGGGGAGGGGGTGAGTTGGGGGAGGGGGTGAATTGGGGGAGGGGGGAAGTTGTGGGGGGAGGGGGGAGAGGAGGATGGGGTAGGGGGAAGTTGGGAAGGGAGGGGGGAGGCAAGTTGGATGAGGGAAGTTGGGGGTGGAGTTGGGGAGGGGGGAGTTGGGAGGGGGGAGTTTGGGGGGGAAGTTGGTGGAGGGGAAGTTGGGGGGAGGAGGGGGTTGAGTTGGGGGGAAGATGGGGGGAGGGGGAGGGGGAAGTTGTTTGGGGGGAAGAAGTTAGGGGGGAGGGGGGAAGAAGTTGGGAGGGGAGGGGGAAGTAGTTGGGGGAGGGAGGAATTAGTTGGGAGGGGGAGGGGTGGAAGTAGTTGTGAGGGGGAGAGGGGAAGAAGTTAGGGGGGAGGGGGGAAGAAGTTAGGGAGGAAGTAGTTGGGAGGTGGAGGGGGGAAGAAGTTGGGGGAGAGAAGTTTGGGGGAGGGGGGAAGAAGTTGGGGGAGGGGGGAAGAAGTTGGGGGAGGGGGGAAGAAGTTGGGGGAGGGGGAAGAAGTTGGGGGAGGGGGAAGAAGTTGGGGAGGGGGAAGAAGTTGGGGGAGGGGGAAGAAGTTGGGGGGGGAAGAAGTTGGGGGAGGGGGAAGTAGTTGGGGGGAGGGGGAGGGGTGGAAGTAGTTGTGAGGGGGAAGGGGGAAGAAGTTGGGGGGCAAGAAGTTGGGGGGAGGGGGTAAGTAGTTGTGGGGGAGGTAGTTGGGAGGGGAAGGGGTGGAAGTAGTTGGGAGGGGCAGGGGGAAGAAGTTGGGGGGGGGAAAGTTGGGGGAGGGGGGGAAAAGTTGGGGGGAGGGGGGAAAAGTTGGGGGGAGGGGGGGGAAAAGTTGGGGGGAGGGGGGAAAAGTTGGGGGGAGGGGGGAAAAGTTGGGGGGAGGGGGGAAAAGTTAGGGGGGAAGAAGTTGGGGCGGGAGGGGGGAAGAAGTTGGGTCGGGGGGGGAAGAAGTTGGGGGTGAGGAGTGGAAGACGTTGGGTGGGAGGGGGGGGAAGAAGTTGGGGCGGGAGGGGGGAAGTTGGGAGGGGGGAAGTTGGGAGGGGGAAGTTGGGGCGGGGGGGAAGTTGGGGGGGAAGTTGGCGGGGGGAGTTGTGGGGGAGGAGGGGGGAAGTTGGCGGGGAGGAGGGGGCAAGTTGGGGGGGAGGAGGGGGCAAGTTGGGGTGGAGGAGGGGGCAAGTTGGGGGGCATGGGGGAAGTTGGCAGAGGGTGGAGTTGGGGCGAAGTTGGGGTGGGGAGGGGAGGGGGGGAAGTTGGGTTGGGGGGGGGAAGTTGGGTTGGGGAGTGGGGGAAGTTTGGGGGGGAAGTTGGCGGGAGAGGGGGGAGTTGGGAGGAAGGGTGTGAGTTGGGGGGAGGGGGGAAGTTGTGGGAGTTAGGGGAGGAGGGTGTAGGGCAGGAAGTTGGGAGGGGAGGGTGGGAGGCGAGGGAGGGGGCAAGTTGGAGGTGGCAAGTTGGGGGGCAGGGTGGAAGTTGGCAGAGGTGGGAGTTGGGGGGAGTAGGGGGGATGTTGGGAAGGGTGAAGGGGGGAAGTTGGGAGGGGCGGAGGGGGGGAAGTTGGGAGGGGTGGAGGGGGCGAAGTTGGTGGGGAGGGGGGGAAGTTGGGGCGGGGAAGGGAGGAGCGGAAGTTGGGGGGAGGGGGGAAGTTGGGGGGGAATTTGGCAGGGGGAGTTGGGGGCAGTATGGGGGGAAGATGGGAGGGGTGGGGGGGAAGATGGGAGGGGTGGGGGGGGAAGTTGGCGGGGAGTTGATGCGGGGAGGGGGGAAGTAGGTGGGGAGGGGGGGAAGTTGGGAGGGTGTGAGGGGGCAAGTTGGTGTGGGGGAGGGAAGTTGGGGGGAGTTGCAGAGGGTGGGGGGAGTTGCGGAGGGAGGGGGGGGAAGTAGGGAGGGGGGAGTTTTGGGGGGAAGTTGGGGTGTGGAGTGGGGGAAGTTGGTGGGGGGAAGTTGGTGGGGGGATGTTGGGGGGGGGAAGTTGGGGGAAGGAGGGGGGAGTGGGTAAGGGGGAGGGGGATGGGAGTGGGTAAGGGGGAGGGGGATGGGAGTGGGGGAAGGGGGGGAGGGGGGAAGGGGAGGGAGGAGGGAAGTTGTTTGGGGGGAAGATGTTAGGGGGGGAGAAGTTTGGGGGGGAGAGGGGGAAGAAGTTGGGGGGGAGGGGGCAAGTAGTTGGAAAGGGGAGGGGCAAGTAGTTGTGAGGGGGAAGGGTGAAGAAGTTAGGGGGGAGGTGGGGAAGAAGTTGGGGGGGAGGGGGGAAAAGTTGGGGGGATAAGGGGGTGAAGTTGGGCGGAAGTTGGCGGGGGAGGGAAGGAGTGGGCAAGTTGGGGGGGAGGAGTGGGGAAGTTGGGGAGGGGGGAAGTTGGGGGGAGGGGGGAAGTTGTGAGGGGGGAAGTTGGAGGGGGGAGGGGGAAGTTGAAGAGGGAGGGATGAAATTGAAGTTTGGGGGGAAGTTGGGGGAGAATTTGGGGGGGAAGTTGGAGTGGGGGAAGTGGGGGGGGGAGAGTTGGGAGGGGGAGAGAGGAAGTGGGGGGGGAAGTTGGGGGAGGAGGGGGGGTAAGTTGGGGGGGAAGAGGTGGAGGGGCAAGGGGGAAAGGGGGGAGGGTGAGAGTGGGAGGAGGGAAGGGAGGAGGGGGGTGAACCGTGGGAAGGAGGGGAGGGTGAAGGGGGAGGAAGGGGGGAGGCGGCAAGTTGTTTGTTGGGGGAAGTTGGGAGGGGTAGGGGGGGGGAAGTTGGGGGGGAGGGGGGGAAGTTGGGGCGGGGAGGGGGAGGGGGTAAGTTGGAGAGGGAAGTTGGCAGGGGAGGGGGGAAGTTGGGGTGGGGGAGGGAAGTTGGAGGTGGAGTTGGGGATGGATCGGGGAGTTGGGGAGGGGGGGTGGGAGTTGGGGGGGTGGAGTGGGGAAGTTGGGGGGGTGGAGTGGGGAAGTTGGGGGGGAGGAGGGGGGTAAGTTGTGGGGGGAAGGGGGAAGATGGGGGAGTGGGTAAGGGGGATTGGGAGGGGAGGAGGGGGGAAGTTGGGGGGGAGGGGGGAAGAAGTTGGGGATGAGGGGGGGAAGAAGTTGGGGATGAGGGGGGGGAAGAAGTTGGGTGGGAGGGGGGAAGACGTTGGGTGGGAGGGGGGAAGACGTTGGGTGGGGGGGGGGAAGACGTTGGGTGGGAGGGGGGGAAGACGTTGGGTGGGAGGGGGGGAAGACGTTGGGGTGGGAGGGGGGAAGAAGTTGGGGTGGGAGGGGGCAAGAAGTTGGGGCGGAAGGGGGGAAAGTTGGGAGGGGGGAAGTTGGGGAGGAGGGGGCGAAGAAGTTGTGGGGGGGAAGAAGTTGGGTGGGAAAGATGTTGGGTGGGAAAGATGTTGGGTGGGAGGGGTGAAGACGTTGGGTGGGAGGGGGGAAGACGTTGGGTGGGAGGGGGGAAGAAGTTGGGGTGGGAGGGGGGAAGAAGTTGGGGCGGAAGGGGGGAAAGTTGGGAGGGGGGAAGTTGGGGAGGAGGGGGCGAAGAAGTTGTGGGGGGGAAGAAGTTGGGTGGGAAAGATGTTGGGTGGGAGGGGTGAAGAAGTTGGGGCGGGGGGGGAAGTTGGGAGGGGGGCAAGTTGGGAGGGGAAGTTGGGGGGGAGGGGGAAGTTGGGAGTTGGGAGGGGGGAAGTAGGGAGGGGGGGAGTTGGGGTGGGAAGATGGCGGGGGAGGGGGAAGTTGGCAGGGGGAGGGGGGAGGTTGGCGCGGGTAGGGGGGAAGTTGGCGGGGGAGGGGGCAAGTTGGGGGTGAGTTGGGGCGGGGAGTTGGGGCAGGGAGGGGGGGAGTTGGGGCAGGGAGGGGGGAAGTTGGGAGGGGTGAGGGTGGAAGTTGGGAGGGGGTGAGTGGGGAAGTTGGGAGGGGGTGAGTGGGGAAGTTGGGAGGGGGTGAGTGGGGGGGAGGGGGTGAGTTGGGGGCAGGGGGTGAAGTTGTGGGGGGGAGGGGAGGAGGGAGTAGGGGGAAGTTGGGGTGGGGGAAGTTGGGAGTTGGGAGGGGGGAAGTAGGGAGGGGGGAGGGGGGGAGTTGGGGTGGGAAGATGGCGGGTGGAGGGGGGAAGTTGGGTGGGAGTTGGGGCGGGGAGTTGGGGCGGGCAAGGGGAAAGTAGGGGGAGGGGGGAAGTTGGGGTGAAGGGGGGGAAGTTGGGGGTGAATTTGGGGAGGGAGGGGGGGGAAGTTGGGAGGAGGGAGGGTTGGAAGGGAGGGAGGGGGAAGTTTGTGGGGAGTTGGGGGGAGGGGAGGGAAGTTGTGGGGGGAGGGGGCGGAGGGGGAAAGGGGGAGTGGGTAAGGGGGAAGGGGGAGGACGGGGGAAGGAGAGGAAGGGGGAGGGAGGGGGAGTGGCAAGTTGTTTGGGGGAAGAAGTTATGGGGGGAGAGAGGGAAGATGTTGGGGGGGAAGAAGTTGGGGGGATGGGGGAAAGTAGTTTTTAGGGGAGGGGGGAAGAAGTTAGTGGGGGGAAGAAGTTGGAGAGAGAGGGGGGAAGTTAAGAGGGGGGAAGTTGGGAGGTGGGAAGTTGGGAGGTGGGAAGTTGTGGGGGGAGGGGGTAGGTTAGGGGGGAAGTTGTCGGGGGAGAGGGGAGTTGGGGGAGGGGGGAGGAGTGAGCAAGTTGGGGGGGAGGGGACGAAGTTGGGTGGGGTGGGAGGGAGGGGAAGTTGGGGTGGGAGGGGGGAAGTTGGGGGGGGGGAGTTGGTGTGGGGAGGGGGGAAGTAGGTGGGGAGGGGAGAGAAGTTGGGGGGAATTGTGGAGGGAGGGGGGGAAGTTGGGGTGGGGGGGGAGTTGGGGGGGAGGGGGCTGTTGGGAGGTGGGAAGTTGTGGGGGGAGGGGGTAAGTTGGGGGGGTAGATGGGGAGGGGCAGAGGGGGAAAGGGGGGAATGGGTGAGGGGGAGGGCGAAGTTGTTTGCGGGGGAAGAAGTTGGGGGGAAGTAGTTGTGAGGGGGAGGAGGGAAGAAGTTGGGGGGGAGGGCGGAAGTTGGGGGAGAAGTTGGCGGGGGGAGGGGGAGTTGTGTGGGGAGGGGAAGGAGTGGGCAAGTTGGGGGGGAGGAGTGGGCAAGTTGGGGGGGAGGAGTGGGCAAGTTGGGGGGGAGGAGTGGGGAAGTTGGAGGGGAGGAGTGGGGAAGTTGGAGGGGAGGAGTGGGGAAGTTGTGGGGAGGGGGTGAGTTGGGGGGTGGGGGTGAGTTGGGGGGTGGGGGGGGTGGAGGCGGGATGGGGGTAGTTGGGGGGGAGTAGTGGGGAAGTTGGGGGGGAAAGAGGGGGTAAGTTGGGGTCGGGGGGATGTTGGGTGGGTGTGGGGGAGGGGAGAGAGGGGAGGGGGGAAGTTGAAGGGGGGAATTTGGGGGTGAGGGGAGGGAAGCTGGGGGGGAGGTTGTTGGGGAGGGGGGGAAGTTGGTGGGGGGCAGTTGGGAGAGGTGGAGGGGGGAGGTTGTGGGGGAGTTGGAGGGGTGGAGGGGGGGAAGTTGGGGGGGGGAGTTGGAGGGGGGGAAGTTGGGGGGGAGTTGGAGGGGTCGGGGGGGGGAAGTTGGGGGGGAGTTGGGGCGCAGAGGGGGGGGAAGGAGGGAAGTTGGGGGGGAGGGGTGGAAGTTTGGCGGAAGTTGCGAGGGTAGGGGGAGGGGAGGGAGCGGGGATGGGAGGGGGGTGAAGTTGGAGGGGGAAAGTTGGGGGGAGGGGGGAAGTTGGGGTGGGAGGAGGGAAGTTGGGGTGGGAGGGGGGAAGTTGGGAGGAGTTGGTGCGGGGAGGGGAGAGGTAGGTGGGGAGGATGTAGGGAGGGGGGAGGAGTGGGGAGTTGGGGGGAAGTTGGGGTTTGGAGTGGGGGAAGTTGGTGGCGGGGAGGGGAAGTTGGGGGAAGGAGGGGGGAAAAGGGGGAAGATAGGGGGAGGGGGCAGAGGGGGAAAGAGGGGAGTGGGTAAGGGGAGAGGGGGAGAGGGATGGGGAGGGGGAGGGGGATGGGGAGAGGGGGAGGGGGAAGCTGTTAGGGGGGGAGAAGTTGGGGGGGCGGCGGGAAGAAATGGGGGGAGGGGGGAAGAAGTTGGGGGGAGGGGGGAAAGTTGTGGGGGTAAGTTGGGGGGGAAGTTGGTGGGGGAGGGGAGGAGCGGGGAGGGGGGAAGTTGGGGGGTTGGGGGGAAGTTGCTGGGTAGGGAGGGGAGGGGGGGGAAGTTGGCAGGTGGGAGGGGGTAAGTTGGGAGGGGGTGAAGGGGAAGTTGGGAGGGGGAAGTGTGGGGGGGAAGTTGGGGGGGAAGGTGGAGTGGGGGGGAAGTTGGGAAGGGCAGTGGGGGGAAGTTGGGAGGGGGTGAAGTTGGGGGGATGGGGGCGGAATTTGTGGGGTAGGGGGAGGGGGGAAGTTGGGGGGGCAGTTGGTGGGGGGAAGTTGGGGGGGAGGGGGGAATGTTGGGGGGGTGGAAGTTGGGGGGTGGAGGGGGGAGGTTGGGAGTGGTGGATCAGGGGGATGTTGGGAGGGGAGGAGGGGGCAAGTTGGGAGGGGGTGAGGGGGTGAGTTGGTGTTGGGGAGGGAAGTTGGGGAGGGAGGGGAGAAGTTGGAGGGGGAGGTGTGGGGAAGTTGGGGTGGGAGGAGTGGGGAAGATGGGGGGAGGAGGGGGAAGTTGGGGGGGAGGAGGGGAAGTTGGGGGGGAGGAGGGGAAGTTGGGGGGGAGGGCAGGGGGGAAGTTGGAGGGGGGAAGTTGTGGGGAGAGGGGGGAAGTTGGCGGGGGAGGGGGGAAGTTGGGAGGAGTTGGTGCGGGGAGGGGAGAGGTAGGTGGGGGGGATGTAGGGAGGGGGGAGGAGTGGGGAGTTGGGGGGGGAGTTGGGATTTGGAGTGGGGGAAGTTGGTGGCGGGGAGGGGAAGTTGGGGGAAGGAGGGGGTGAAAGGGGAAGATGGGGGGAGGGGGCAGAGGGGGAAAGCGGGGAGTGGGTAAGGGGAGAGGGGGAGAAGGGGAGGGGGATGGGGAGGAGGAGGGGGATGGGGAGGGGGATGGGGAGGAGGAGGGGGAGGGGGATGGGAGGAGGAGGGGGATGGGGAGGAGGGGGGGATGGGGAGGGGGATGGGGAGGAGGAGGGGGATGGGGAGGGGGATGGGGAGCGGGAGGGGGGGAGGGGGAGGGGGATGGGGGGAGGGGTGGAGGGGGAAGCTGTTGGGGGGGAGAAGTTGGGGGGGCGGCGGGAAGAAATGGAGGGAGGGGGGAAGAAGTTGGGAGGAGGGGGAGTAGTTGGGGGGAGGAAGTTGTGAGGGGGAGGAAGTTGTGAGGGGGAGGAAGTCGTGAGGGGGAGGGGGGATGAAATTGGGGGAGGGGGAGTGAGGAAAGTTGTGGGGGTAAGTTGGGGGGAAGTTGGTGGGGGAGGGGAGGAGTGGGGAGGGGGGAAATTGGGGGGAGAAGGGGTGGAAGTTGGGGGGTTGGGGGGGAGTTGCTGGGTAGGGAGAGGAGGGGGGAAGTTGGCAGGGGGGAGGGGGTAAGTTGGGAGGGGGTGAAGGGGAAGTTGGGAGGGGGAAGTTTGGGGGGGAAGGTGGAGTGGGGGGGAAGGTGGAGTGGGGGGGAAGTTGGGAAGGGCAGTGGGGGGAAGTTGGGAGGGGGTGAAGTTGGGGGGGTGGGGGCGGAATTTGTGGGGTAGGGGGAGGTGGGAAGTTGAGGGGGCAGTTGGTGGGGGGAAGTTGGGAAGGGGTGGAATGTTGGGGGGAGGGGGGGAAGTTGGGGGGTGGAGGGGCGGAGGTTGGGAGTGTTGGAGCAGGGGGAAGTTGGGAGGGGAGGAGGGGGGAAGTTGGGAGGGGGTGAGGGGGAGAGTTGGGGTTGGGGAGGGAAGTTGGGGAGGGAGGGGAGAAGTTGGGGGAGGTGTGGGGAAGTTGGGGTGGGAGGAGTGGGGAAGAGGGGGGAGGAGGGGAAGTTGGGGGGGAGGGGGGAAGAAGTTGGGGGGAGGGGGGAAGAAGTTGGGGGGGAGGGGGGAAGAATTTGGGGGGGAGGGGGGAAGAATTTGGGGGGGGGGAAGTTGGGAGGGGGTAAGTTGGGGGGAGGCGGGAAGTTGGGGGGGAGTTGGTGCGCGGAGGGGGGGGGAAGTAGGTGGGGAGCGGGGGAAGTTGGGACGGGGTGAGGGAGGGAAGTTGGGGGGGGAGTTGGGGAGGAAGGGGGGAAGTTCGGAGGGGGAGGGGGGAAGTAGGGAGGGGGAGGGGGGAGTTGGGGGGGGAGTTGGGGGAATTTGGCGGGAGGGGATAAGTTGGGGGAGAAGATGGGGGAGGGGGCGGAGGGGGAAAGGGGGGAGTGGGTAAGGGGGAGGAGGAAGGAGGAGGGAGGGGGAGGGGGAAGTTGTTTGGGGGTGGGAAGAAGTTGGGGAGAAGTTTGGGGGGGAAAGTTTGGGGGGAGTGGGGGAAGAAGTTGTGGGGGAGGGGTAAGAAGTTGGGGGGGAGGGAGGGAAGAAGTTGGGGGGAGAGGGCGAAGTTGGGGGGGAGGAGTGGGGAAATTGGGGGGGGGAGGGGGGGGGAGGGGAGGGGGGAAGTTGGGGTGGGAGGGAGACGTTGGTAGGGGGAGGGGGGAAAGTTGGGAGGGGGTGGGGGTGAAGTTGGGAGGGAGGGGGAAGTGGGGTGGGGAGTGGGGGGGGGACGTGGGGAGGGGGCAAGTGGGGAGGGGGGGGAAGTTGGGGGGGGAGTTGGAGTGGGGGGGAACTGGAGAGGGGGAAGTTGGGGGGTGGAGGGGGGGAAGTTGGGGGGTGGAGGGGAGAAGTTGGGAAGGGGTTGGGGGGATAGTTGGGAGGGAGGGGGAAGTGGGGAAGGAGTGGAGGGGGACGTGGGGAGGGGGGAAGTGGGGAGGGGAAAAGTTGGGGGGGAAGTTGGGGAGGGGGGGAAGTTGGGAGGGGGAGGGGGAAGAAGTTGGGAGGGGTAAGTTGGGGGGGTGGGGGGATGTTGGGGGGAGGCGAGGGGGGGATTTGGGGGGAGAGTAGTGGGCAAGTTGGTGGGGAGGAATGGGGCAGTTGGGGGGGGAGGACGGGGAAGTTGGGGGGGAGGAGGGGGGAAGTTGGGGGGTTGGGGGGAAGTTGCAGGTGGAGGGGAAGTTGGGGGACACGGGGGAGGAAGTTGGGGGGGTGGCGGGGAAGTTGGGTGGGGGAAGAGGGAAGTTGGGGGGTAGGGGGAAGTTGGAGGGAGAGGGGGGAGTTGGGAGGGGGGAAGTTGGGGGGAAGTTGGGGGCTGGGGGGAAGAAGTTGGGGGGGAGGGGGAGGGGGAAGAAGTTAGGGGGGAGGGGAAAGAAGTTGGGAGGGGGAGGGGTGGAAGAAGTTGTGGGGGAGAGGGGAAGAAGTTGGGGGGGAAGAAGTTCCGGGGGAGGGGGCAAGTTGAGAGTGGGGAAGTTGGGGAGAGGGGGGGGAGTAGGGGGGCAGTTGGGGGGGAGGGGGAGTGAGGCAAGTTGTGGAGGGGAGGGGGGGAAGTTGAAGGGGGCAAGTTGGGGGGGGGAGGAGGGGAAGTTCGCAGGGGGAGTTGGGGGGAGTAGGGGGGAAGTTGGGGAGAAAGGGGGGAGTTGGGGGGAGTAGGGGGCAAGTTGGGAGGGGTGGAGAGGAAGTAGGGGGAGAGGGCAGGAAGTTGGGAGGGGTAGGGCGGGAAGTTCGGGGGAGGGGGGAAGTTGGGGGGGGAGTTGGGGGGGAAGTTGGGGCGAAGGGGGGGAGATTTGGTGGGGGGGAGTTGGGGGAGGCGGAAGAAGTTTGGGGGGAGAAGTTTGGGGGGAGAAGTTTGGGGGGAGAAGTTTGGGGGGAAGAGGTTTGGGGGGGAAGAAGTTTGGGGGGGAAGAAGTTTGGGGGGGAGCGGTGGAAGTTGGGGTGGGAGGTGGCGAAGTAGGGGGGAAGGGGGTGGGAGGCTGGGAAGTTTGGGCGAGGAGGGAGGGGGGAAGCTGGGGGGGAGGGAGGCGGGGGGAGAGTGGGGAAGTTGGGGGGAGGAGGGGGGAGAGGGACAGGGGGTAGGGGGTGAAGTGGGAGGGAAGAGGAAAAACGGGGAGGGGGAGGGGGATGAAGGGTGGGAAGGGGGAGGGGGAGTGGGGAGGGGGAAGGGGGGAAGAAGCTGGGGGGAGGGGGGAAGAAGTTGGGGGGAGAAGTTGGGGGGAGGCGGGGAAGTTGGGCGGGGGTAGGCGGAAATTGGGTGGGTGGGGGGGAAGTTGGGGGGGTGAGTTGAGAGGGGGAAGTTGGGAGGGGAGGGGGGAATTTGGGGGGGAGGGATGTGGGGGGCCAGTTGGGGGTGTGGAACTTGAGGGGGAGGGGGGAAGTTGGGGGTGAGGAGGGGGATAGGTTGAGGGGGGAGGGGGTGAAGTGGGAGGGGAAGGGGGAAAACGGGGAGGGGGAGTGGGAAAAGGGGGAGGGGGTTGGGTGGTGAAGGGTGGGAAGGGGGAGGGTGAGGGGGAAGGGCGATGGAGGAGGAGGGGGGAAGGGGGAGAAAGGAGAGGGAGTGCGGAGGGGGAAGAAGTTGGGGGAGGGGAAGAAGTTAGGGGGGCAAGTGTTGGGGGAGAAGTTGGGAGGGAAGAAGTTGAGGGGGGAAGAAGTTTGGGGGGGAAGAAGTTTGGGGGGGAAGAAGTTTGGGGGGGAAGAAGTTTGGGGGGGAAGAAGTTTGGGGGGGAAGAAGTTGGGGGGGTGGAGAGGGAGGGGGAGGGGAGTCGAGAAGTTGGAGGGGCGAAGTTGGGGGGGAGGAGGGGAAGTTGGCAGGGGTGGGAGTTGGGGGAGTAGGGGGGAGGGGAGTCGTTGGGAGGGGTGGAGGGGGGAAGTTGGTGGGGAAGTTGGGGTGGGGAGGGTGAAGTTGCCGGGTGTTGGGGGGAGGGGTGAATTTGGGAGGGGGTGTGGTGGGAAGTTGAGATGGGGAGGGGGGGGAAGTTGGGGAGGGATGTTGGGGGGGAGGAGGGAAGGAGTTGGAGGGGAAGTTGGGGTGGGGGGATAAGTTGGGAGGGGGAGGGGGAGGGGGAAGTTCGGAGGGGGGAGGGGGAAGTTGGGGGGTGGAGGGGGCGAAGTTGGTGTGGGGAAGTTGGGGTGAGGGAGGGAGGAGGGGGCAAGTTGGGGGGGGGGGGGAGTTGGGAGGATTGGTGCGGAAGTGGGGGTGGGAGTGGGGCGGTAGTTGGTGGGTAGGGGGGAGAGGGGGCCAGTTGGTGGGGAGGGGGGAATTTGTGGGGGAGGAGGTAGATGGGGGGAGGGGGTGGAGGGGTAAGGGGGAAAAGGGGGAGGGGAAGGGGAGGGGGGCAAGGGGGGGAGGGGGAAGGGGAGGGGGGAAAGGGGGGAGGTGGAAAGGGGAGGGGGAAAAGGGGGTAGGGGCTGGGTGGGAAGGGGGAGGAGGTGAAGGGTGGAAAGGGGGGAGACGGAAGGGGGAGGGGGGTGAAGGGTGGGAAGGTGGGAGGGGGAGGAGGGACATTGTTTGGGGGCGGTGAAGATGGGGGGAGAAGTTTGGGGGGAGGGGGTGAAGAAGTGGGGGTGCGGGGGAAGACGTTGAGGGGCGGGGGGAAGAAGTTGAGGGGAGGGGGAGAAGTAGTTGGGAGGGGGAGGGGAGCAAGAAGTTGGGGGGGAGGGGTGTAAGTTGGGAGGAGGAAGTTGGGAGGGGGAAGTTGGGAGGGGGAAGTTGGGAGGCGGGTAAGTTGGGGGAAAGGGGGGAAGTTGGGGGGAAGGGGGGAAGTTGGGGGGAAGGGGGGAAGTTGGGGGGGAGGGGGCAAAGTATGGGGGGAGGTTGGCAGAGGGAAAGGGGAGTTGGGGAGGGGGTGAGTGGGGGGAGGAGTGGGCAAGTTGGGGGGAGAGGGGAGAATGTTGTAGGGGCAAGTTGGGGGGAGGTGGGAAGTGGGCAGGTGGGGAGTTGGGGGGAGTAGGTGGGGAGCTGGGAGGGTTGGAGGGGGGCGAAATTGGTGGGGTGAGGGGGGCAGTTGGGGGGAGGGGGAAGTGGGGGGTAAGTTGGTGTGGGGAAGTTGGGGCAAGGGGGGTTAGGATGGGGGCAAGTTGGGGGGGATCGGGGTGGAAGTTGGGGGGGAGCGGGGTGGAAGTTGGGGGGAGGAGGGGGGAAGGAGGGGAAGGGGGGAAGATGGGGGCAGGGGGTGGAGGGGGAAAGCGGAGGGGAAAAATGGGGAGGGGAGGGGGAAAAGTGGGACGGGGAGGTTGGGGAGGGGAGGGTGGGAAGGGGGCAGGGGGTGAGGTGGTAGGGGGTGAAAAGGGGAGGGGGAAGGGAAAAGGAGGAGGGGGTAGGGGGGGCGAGGGGGTAGGGGGCAAGGGGAAGGGGGCAAGGGGGAGGGGGAAGAAGTTTGGGGGAAGAGGTTGGGGGGGAGAAGTTGGGGGGGCAGGGGGGAAGAAGTTGGTGGGGAGCGGGGCGGAAGTTGGGGGTAAGTTGGGGGGGAAGGGGGTGGAGGGGGAGTGGGTGGAGGGGAGGGAGAGGGAATAAGTGGTAGGGGGGAAGGGGGAGGGGAAGTAGGTTGGGAGGGCGTGAGGGGGGAGTTGGGAGGCAGAGGGGGAAGTTGGGGGGGAGGGGGGAAGTTGGGAGGGGGGAAGTTGGGGAGGTGGGGGGCAAGTTGGGAGGGGGCGGGGGAGGAAGTTCGGAGGGGGGAAGTTGAGGGGTGGAGGGAGGTAAGTTGGTGTGGGGAAGTTGGGGCGAGGGGGGAGGGGGGGAAAGTTGGGGGGGAGCGGCACGGAAGTTGGGGGTAGGGGGGAGAGTGGGGAAGTTGCTGGGGCCAGTTGGTGCGTGGAATTTGGGGGGGAGGGGGCAAGTTGGGGGGAGGAGGCGGGGAAGTTGAGGGGGAGTAGGGGGTAAGTTGGGGGGGAGTAGGGGGGGAGTTGGGGGGTGCAGGGGGAAAGGGGGGAGTGGGAAAGGGGAAAAGTGGGAGGGGAGGGTGGGGGAGCTTGGGGAGGGGGTAGGTGGTGAAGGGGGAGGGGGAAAAGGGGGAGGGGAGGGGTGAGGGGGAAAGGAGAGGGGGAAAAGGGGGAGGGGGCAAGGGAGAGGGGAGGGGTGAGGGGGAAAGGAGAGGGGGAAAAGGGGGAGGAGCAAGGGAGAGGGGAGGGGGAAGAAGTTTGGGGGAAGTAGTTTTGGGGAGGGAAGAAGTTTTGGGGAGGGAAGAAGTTGGGGGGAGGGAAGAAGTTGGGGGGAGGGAAGAAGTTGGGGGGAGGGAAGAAGTTGGGGGGAGGGAAGAAGTTGGGGGAAGGGGGCGAAGTTGGGGGGAGGGGGCGAAGTTGGGGGGAGGGGGCGAAGTTGTGGGGAGGGGGCGAAGTTGGGGGGAGGGGGCGAAGTTGGGGGGAGGGGGTGAAGTTGGGGGGGAGGGGGCGAAGTTGGGGGGAGGGGGCGAAGTTGGGGGGAGGGGGCGAAGTTGGGGGGGAGGGGGCGAAGTTGGGGGGGAGGGGTGGCTTGGGAGGGAGGGGGAAGTGGTGGGGGGGGGAGGGGAAGTTGGGGGTGAGGAATGGGGAAGTTAGGGTGGGGGGGGAGGTTGAGGGGGAGGGGTGAGGGGAGTGAGTAGGGAGGGGTGGGAGGGGAGGGGGGGAAGTTGAAGGGGGAAGTTGGGGGGGAGGGGGGGAAGTTGGCAGGGGGGGGAGTTGGGGTAGTTGAGGGGAAGGGGGTGGAAGTTAGGAGGGGGATGGGGGAAGTTGGGGTGGAGGGGAGAAGTTGGGACGGGATGTTGAGGGGGAGGGGGGAAGTTGGGGGGGGAGGAGGGAGGTAAGTTGGGGGGTGAAGGGGGAAGAAGGGGGAGGGGGCACAGGGGGAAAGGGGGACGGGGAGGGGGAAGTTGGGAGGGGGAAGTTGGGGCGGGGGGGAGAAGGGGGGAATTTGGGGGGAGCGGGAAGTTGTGAGGGGGGATCGGGACGGAAGTTGAGGGGCAGTGGGGGAGGGGGGGAAGTTGGAGGAGCCAGTTGGGGGGTGGAAGTTGGGGGGGGGAGGGGGGAATTTGGGGGGGGGAGGGCGAAGTTGGGGGGGAGGAGGAGGGGGGTAAGTTGTGGGGGGGAAGGGGGAAGATGGGGGGGAGTAGGGGAAGATGGGGTGGAGGGGGAAGGGACTGAGTGGGAAAGGGGCGAAGTGGGAAAGGGGCAGAGTGGGAAAGGGGCGGAGTGGGAAAGGGGCGGAGTGGGAAAGGGGCGGAGTGGGAAAGGGGCGGAGTGGGAAAGGGGCGGAGTGGGAAAGGGGCGGAGTGGGAAAGGGGCGGAGTGGGAAAGGGGGAGGGTGAGGGCGTAGAGGGGGAAGGGGAGGGGAGGGATGGGGAAAGGGAGAGGAGCAGAGGGGAGGGGATGGGGAAAGGGAGGGGAGGGGATGGGGGAGATGGGGAAAGGGAGGGGATGGGGAAGGGGGGGAAGGTGATGGGGAAAGGGAGGGGAGGGGTTGGGGAAAGGGAGGGGAGGGGTTGGGGAAAGGGAGGGGAGGGGAGGGGATGGGGAAAGGGAGAGGAGGGAGGAGAGGGTATGGGGGAGATGGGGAAAGGGAGGGGAGGGGATGGGGAAAGGGAGGGCAGGGGAGGGGATGGGGAAAGGGAGGGGAGGCGAGGGGATGGGGGAAGGGATGGGGAAGGGGGAGGGGAAGGGGGAGGGGAGGGGAGGGATGGGGAAGGGGGAGGGGAGGGATGGGGAAGGGGGAAGGATGGGGTTAGGGGAAGGGGAGGGGGGAGGAGCATGGGGGAGGTGAATGGGGGAGGGGGAGTAGAATGGGGGAGGGGCAGGAGAATGGGGGAGTTGGAGGAGAATGGGGGAGGGGGGAGAAGAATGGGGGGCAGAGGATGGCAGCGGGGGTGCGGAAGCTGGAGGAGGGGTGGTGTGTAGGATGGGGGAGGGGGGAGGCGGATTGCGGGGGTGGGGAGGCGGATGGGGAAGGTGCGGAGGCGGATGGGGAAGGTGGGAGGAGGGGGGGTGGGAGGGGGACAGGGAGAAGGATGGTTAGGTTTAGGTTTAGGGTTAGAGTTAGAGTTAGGGTTAGGGTTAGGGTTAGGACCGGAGGAGGAGCTTCCTTAAGCATAACCGTCCTCGATGATGGGGGAGCCCAGCACATAAGTGCAAATGGTTAGGCATTTGCAACCAGCTTAGCCACATTTGCCAAGTAGATGATCCATCTCAGCCTCATCCTGAGTCACCAACCTCAAGCCAATTAGATTAATTTCTCGTGATAACAGGAATGGTGTTGTTGACAGTGCTATCAAGCGGTCCTTCATTCAGCAATAACTTGCTCACTGACCCTCAATCTGGGTTTACCAGGGCCACTCAGCTCCAGACATCATTGCAGCATTGGTGCAAACCTGGATAAAAGAGCTGAATTCCAGATATGAGGTGAGAGTGACTGCCATTGACATCAAGGCAGCATTTGACTGAATGTGGCTAGCAAAATTGAAGTTGATATAAATCAAGGGGAACTTTTCACTAGTTGGACTCATTACCTAGCACAAAGGAAGATGGTTGTGGTGGTTGGAAGCCAGTCAGCTCAGCTCCAGGATATTGCTGCCAGATATCAACCAGTATGAGGATGAGCTGAGATTTGAGAAGGGGCATAAGACAGGAACATACTGTCATCAACATTCTCAGTGATGCCAGGTTGCAGCCAGCCCCCATGATGTGGTGCACCGTATGGCTCAGGATTAATAGGTGTGCCATGCCCAGTGGTTCTGCTCTGTTCCTGGTGATTGAGCATGACCTATTCCTGCAAGAGACAGTAAAGAATGTAAGTGACTTTGCTACACTTTGTTGGGTGATATGCCTGCCATAGCTGAATAGCTATGCCAGCTCTGAGAAGTGCCTTAAGTGGATTTGAGGCAAGTATCTTTGGAAGGTGTGTGTGAGGTGGAGTATGTTAAGCCTCAGCTCTGACTGCTAGGGACTGCTGATGGGCATGTAGTGAATTGAACAATGTGATAGGTTTAGATGTAAGAGATCATTAGATGATCCATTCACTGACCTTGACCACTTGCGTGAGGCCATTCAAATTCTTCCAGCACAGTTGACCTCCCTTACAACATGCCCCCATTCCCTTCAGAGGGTTGAAGACTCACTAGCATCCCCCCTGCAGAAACATGACCTTTCCCTCCTGTCATTCTCCCAAGGCATCCAGTGCCACAACCATGAACATCAGAGCCCTCTTTCCTTTGCAGTGCTCCATTTGTTCAGCTTCTGCTTGAAGCATGTATCGAGTGCAGCTCCCCTTTAAGAAGGGCAGGCTGCCTTTAAGAAATGCAGGCTAGCTGGCACCTGAGCTAGCCTCATATAATGCTGTTCAGCGTTCAGCCAGCCGGCAGTGCAGGTTGTATTTAGCTGAACACTGCAACCATGGAAATGAGCAGATGCCTACCTCAAAGGGACCCAGAGTGGGTGGATTGCGAATCACAACCCCCAGACTTGAAACAGGGAGAAGTCAAAGTTTTAGCCCTTTTTTATATCATTCCTCCCGATATCTTTATTATCTCAATGTTAATTTTTGACTTAGCATGATCTTTTTCAATATTAAATAAATATAAATGAAAGTTGTGTTATATTTTGTTAGAATAACTAACACATTTAAAAGTACCAAAAGGAAAAACGAGTGAGTGATTTGGCATGCCATAAATTAGCCTTTATTTTTGTTCCAAAATATCAAATATAGACAATGATGTAATAAAAAGGGAATTCTTGAAGTGGTTAGCCTCTGAAATGACAGCAGTTAGCCTTTCAGGTGCTAACCATTTATGGCATCCTTTCCTTTATAGAAACTGAAATACCTGCTGTGAATTTGTGTTTTTGATTTTTACTTCAGGTTTCTAACATTGGCAATATTTCTTTTGTCAAAGTTAGGGATTATGTTCTCAATCAAAAAATAACTAATATCATTTGATTCCTACCCATGGTCTAATTTCGCTGGTCTAGCAAAAACATTGACCCACCTGAAAATTTGTTTTGGCATAGAAATCTTTTGTTGTCAGTTGAAACGAATAAATTTATTTTGAAATATCAAAGGTGTACAAATGCCAGAGTGAAAATGCACACTTTTTTTGGGAAAAGGCAGGAGTGGAGCTTTCAAAATGCTGAGAATGAAGTAACTTTAATTTAAATACGTTCTAAAATGGTCTCCCTACACAATTCAAAGACTTTCTGAAAAACAGGCATATAGACAGAACAAAAACAAAATTACCTGGAAAAACTCAGCAGGTCTGGCAGCATCTGCGGAGAGGAACATAGTTAACGTTTCGAGTCCGAATGACCCTTCAACAGAACTGAATAAAAATAGAAGAGAGGTGAAATATAAGCTGGTTTAAGGGGGGTGGGACAAGTAGAGCTGGATAGAGGGCCAGTGATAGGTGGAGATAACCAAAAGATGTCACAGACAAAAGGACAAAGAGGTGTTGAAGGTGGTGATATTATCCAAGGAATGTGCTAATTAAGGGTAGAAAGCAGGACAAGCAAGGTACAGATAGCCCTAGTGGGGTGGGGTGAAGGAATCGAAAAAAGCTAAAAGGTAGAGATAAAACAATGGATAGAAATTCATTTAAAAATAATGGAAGTAGGTGGGAAAAGAAAAATCTATATAAATTAATGGAAAAAAAGGGGGGGATCGGAAAGGGGGTGGGGATGGAGGAGAGAGTTCATGATCTAAAATTGTTGAACTCAATATTCAGTCCGGAAGGCTGCAAAGTGCATAGGCGGAAGATGAAGTGCTGTTCCTCCAGTTTGTGTTGAACAATGCAGCAGGCCAAGGCGGACATGTGGGCATGAGAGCAGGGTGGAGTGTTGAAATGGCAAGCGACAGGGAGTGCTGGGTAATGCTTGTGGACAGACTGAAGGTGTTCTGCAAAGCGGTCACCCAGTCTGCGTTTGGTCTCTCCAATGTAGAGGAAACTGCATTTGGAGCAACGAATGCAGTAGACTAAATTGAGGGAAGTGCAAGTGAAATGCTGCTTCACTTGAAGGAGTGTTTGGGCCCTTGGACGGTGAGGAGAGGGAAGTAAAGGGGCAGGTGTTGTACCTTCTGCGGTTGCATGGGAAGGTGCTGTGGTAGGGGGTTGAGGTGTAGGGGGTGATGGAGGAGTGGACCAGGGTGTCCTGGAGGGAACGATTCCTGCGGAATGCCACCGGGGGGCTGAAGGGAAGATGTGTTTGGTGGTGGCATCATGCTGGAGTTGGCGGAAATGGTGGAGGATGATCCTTTGAATGCGGAGGCTGGTGAGCTGAAACCCCTTGTCCTCACTTATCACCCCACCAGATGCTGCCAGACCTGCTGAGTTTTTCCAGGTATTTTTGTTTTTGTTTCGGATTTCCAGCATCCACAGTTTTTTGCTTTTATCCAGGCATATAGACAGGACTGCCAAGGTAGAACTTGCCAGAAAAACTGAAATCAGAAACTTACTGTAGTGAGTGTAAAATCATAGAATCATAAAAACAGGGCTCAGCATTGAACATAAAACTCCAGCTGGGGCTGGACTAGTGCCTTTTATTGGTATACCATAACTTCCTGGCTTTTGTCCTCTATCCCTCTATTTATAAAGCCCAGGATCCCATTTGGTTAATTAACTGCTTTGTTAACCTGTCATGCCATCTTCAAAGATATGTACATAAGCACTCCTAAGTCTCTCCATTTAGTGATATTTATTGTTACATGACTGTTTTGGAAGTGTAGACAGAAAAATAAAATAATATGCTGCTATGCATGCATAGGTTGTTTACAATTATGCTTTGGCAATGGGAAGTAATGGTATGGCGAGAAAAGGCATGAAGCTTCTCATTTTTTTTGGCAATCTGCTCGAGCAATTTGGCGGTCAATAAATATCAGATAGGATTGCATCCAACAGGAAGAGAACAGAAAAGAAAATTGTATGAAAAGATTCCGGGCATGAAATTGGATTCAGTAGCGCCCGTTGTTCGAGTGCTACAGGTTCTGTTATGGGATCAAAATGGCATTTGATGTGCCAACGCACACCCTCTGCTGTGAATCCTGCCAGTTGCTATCTTGGTGAGGGGCCCAGCGTGCATGTAGTTAATGTCTGCAAAGAAGTATGGAAAGCAGGCACATCAGGATCTAAAGCAGCATGCATTGCTGATTTGACTCCAGTGGTGCAGTTTTGGAAGATAATGCTCTAGCCAACAACCAATCTTAATCTCTGTTATGATCAGGTGAGGAGGCCACTTTGCCCTCTCCTCATTTGACTTCAACAGGTTGTTTTGTTTGAAAAGGGTACACTTGCTAATTCAGTGGTGAGCACTGAATGTTTACGGGCTGTGATCATAAAAGGACAGGTTTTCTTGAGTTTAACAAAGAAAGGTTAACTTTATTATACTTAAACCATTCTAAGGAAAACAAAATATGCCCTGATTTTCTGTCTCTCTTTCACACACAAAATTCACACACAAACAAATAAAATGGGGGAGGATAGGTTGGCCTAATTAAAGTCCATAAAAAGTAAAAAGAATATAGTATGTTGTTTGGTGTTTCGACTGGCTTCAGGCTGAATTTGGTGGTCTCAATGCTTCTGATTTAAAGGTGTAGATGACTGAGTTGGCTGTTCTTCTGGAAACATGAACTGAACTTGAAAAAAACATACTTTTTAGTAGTGTTTTGTTGATTTCCTATCTCCAGCAGGGTGTCACAGTCAGCAACCAGAGCTTGAAGCTTGTTGCTGGGGGGTTGGTAGGGGGGGGTGGAGAGAATACTTAAGTACTCTGTCTCAGCTGCTTGTCCTCAGTTCTGCTGAATAAACATACAAAGGTTGGCTTATCATGGGACCTTTCTTCTCCAAATGCCAGAGGAATCCAAATAAGGTCATTGTCCAGGTATTCCAAGGATAACTTGTTTAGCTGAGGTCTGGAAAGCTATCTTAGCCAGGGTCCCATTGTGCAAGTGGTTTGTCTTAATTGTCTGTCTCCAACAGTTGAATGCCTTAATACCTTTTTAACAGGACAGGAGATGTGGGTCCTTGACGTTCCCAGGAAGTCATTATCTTTGGTGGGCTTTGTAGTCTTGCAAATATAGTAATTGGGCTAGCCACATTGGCTGTGATCTCAAGATACTTTTTTAAACACAGACTAAAGGTATGTTTTTCAGAAGTTCAATTAATCTTTCCAGCTGATGGATAAAAATTCATTATTTGACGTAAGTAAATCTTCATGACAACTTGCACACCACCTACCAGGGCTATTTAAAGGGTTCATCAAATATTTACGAATTAGTTGCTGGTTATGGGGTTGGTTATCTCAGTTGTCAAGATAGCTAGCATGTGATGCAGAATAACGCCAATGACGGGGGTTCAATCCTCATCCTGACTGAGGTAGTTCTGGAGGTCTGTTGCATCGCCCTGCCCCATGCTTCTGGAGTGGTGCCCCTCAAACTATACATAACCAATTTGTCTCTCTCTAATAGAGAGAGATACCTATGGTCCTTTGTGGCTATGGCTAATTACTTAATTACTTATTAGTTGCTGGTCATTTTCTTTGGACTGTTACTATGATTCTAAAGGTGTTCGGTGTTTGAGTAAGAGGCGCACGGTCAGTGAAGAGGGACTTCAGCCTCAGTGAGACAGAAACTGAATGAGTACATTTGGGGATTTGATTCAAAATGAGAATTTAGTGCATGGGGAAAAGAGGTGCTTTAGGTATGGTTTACTGCAAGAAATAAAGTGTGCTGAGTGGGGAGTTTGGCAAAGGAGGGGGGAAAGAGGTGCTTTTTCTCTTCTACTCTTTTTCAACCTCCAGTATTTGATTTTCACTTTGGTGCAGCAGAAGGAGCAGATAAATCAGTAAATGGTATTAGTTTTGTCAGTATTCTAAGTACTATATTGTTTTAATGTATTGTAAAGTTTACAGGCAGTGCCAAAACCTATTGGGAGGTATAGGTTTTATTAATTATAATTAATTAGCAATTATTAATTAATTAACACATATTGGAGATGGCAGGGCAGGTGATGTGCTGCGAATAGCAGGATGTGGGAGCTTTTGGATACCAGTGTGATCTAGGGCAAACACGTCCACAGTAAGTGTTTGCGGCTACAGGAACTTCGTCTCCCAGTTATTGAGCTGGAGGCCAAGCTGTAGACACTGAAGCCCATCAGGGAGGGGGAAAGTTACCTGGACGCTTTATTCCATGACTTATAAAACCCTTCCTGCCTACTCACCCACACCCAGAAGGCTGGAGTCTTCTGATTTGGTCAGTGGTCAGAAACAGGAGGGTGTGACTGCAACTGAGGCAGATAAAGGGACCCAGAGCGCAGGAGTGCAGGAGCGTAAGCTTTTGCAATTGTCTAACGGGTTTGAGGTTTTTCAGCTTGTTTGGATGAGAGTGGGGGTTGCAGAGTGGATGAGCTAACTGGCCATGGCACCGTGGTACAGGAAGGCATTCAAGCAGAGGTAGTGGTAGAAGGGGACAGTATAGTCAGAGGGATTGACACCATTCAATGCAGCAAAGAGCATGAGTCCAGACAGCTGTGTTGCCTGCCCAGTGCCAGGGTTTGGGACATCTGCTTGGGGCTGGAGAGGAACTTGCAGTGGGAGGGGGAGGACCCAGTCCTCATTGTCCATGTTGGTACCAAAGACATAGGCAGGACAAAGCAGGAGGTTCTGCACACTCAATATGAGGAGCTTCACACCAAATTAAGAATCTCAAAGGTCATAATCTCTGGATTATTACCTGAGCCATGTGCAAATTGGCATAAAATAAATCAGATTAGGGAGATGAATGTGTGGCTCAAAGCTGGGTATGTGAGAAGTGGCTTCTGGTTTCTGGGGCACTGGCACCAATGCTGGGGAAAGTGGGATCTGTATTGTTGGGGCAGCATCTGACTTGTGCTGGGACCAGTGTTCTTGTGAGCCGCATTAGTAGGGATATAGCGAGGGTTATAAACTAAGTATTGGGGGCAAGGGTACAAATTTGGGAAGATGTGGTAAATCGAAGAGTAATGACAAGGCAAGAGAGAAAGGTATTACGGGAAATGAAAAACAGACCGTGATACGAAGGGATAGAAAGTACATATCGAACAGTAAATCAACAGATGAGACTAGAGATATAAAAAAAAGGATAAAACTAAAGGCTCTGTAGCTGAATGTACGAAGCATTCGAAACAAAACAGATGAACTGAGAGCACACATAGAAATAAATAAGTACGATTTGATAGCCATTACATAGACATGGATTAGAACCTGAATATCAAAGAGTATAGGACATTTAGGAAGGGCAGGAAGCAAGGAAAAGGTGGAGGGGTGGCTCTGTTAGTTAATGATGGTATTAGCACAATACAGAGAGGAAAACAGGTTGTGGAAATGGTTTGGATAGAGTTGAGAAATGGTAAAGACAAGAAATCACTTGTGGGAGTTGTGAACAGGCCCCCTAAAGTAACCGCATGGTAGAGTGGAGCATAAAGAAAGAAATAATGGGAGCTTGTCTGAAAGGCACAGTGATAATTATGGGAGATTTCAATCTAGATATAGACTGGAAAAGTCAGATGGGCAAAGGTAGCCTAGATGAGGATTCAGAGAATGTTTCTGGGATAGTTTCTTAGAATAGCAAGTTCTGGAGCCAGAGAGCAGGCTATACCAAACCTGGTATTGTGCTGCGAGATGGGCTTAATTAATGACCTCATAATGAAGGTGCCCCTAGGTAGCAGCAAGCATAATATGATTGAACTTTACATTCAATTTGAGGGAGAGAGGAGTGGGTCCCAGACTATGTTTTTAAACTCAAATAAGGGCAATTATGAGGGCATGAAAGTAGAGCTGGCTAAAGTGAGTTGGCAAACTATGTTAAGGGATAGGCCATTTGAGATGCAGTGGCAAACATTTAAGGGGATATTTCAGAATATACAGAATAGATACATTCCAACAAGTAAGAAAAAGTCCAAGGGATGGACACACCATCCATGGTTAACTAGAAAGGTTAAAGATTGTATCAAACTTAAAAGTAAAAGTATATAATTGTGCAAAGATAGGTGGAAGGCCAGAAAATTGGACAGAATATAAGGAACAGCAAATGATGACTAAAAGAGTAATAAGGAGAGAAAAATTAGAGTAGAGAGACAGCTAGACAGAAATATAAAAACACATAGTAAGAGTTTCTATAAACATTTTAAAAAGAAATGAGTTAACAAAGTGAGCATTGGTCCTATAGAAAGTGAGTCTGGAGAACAAGAAAATGGCAGATAAATGGAACAGATATTTTGCATCAGTCTTCACTACAGCGGATACAAGTAACATCCCAGAGGCAGCTATAAACCAGGAAATGGAAGAGAGGGAGGAGCTCAGGAAAATTACAATCACCAGAGAAGTGGTACTGAGTAAATTGTTGGAGCTGCAGGCTAACAACTGCCTGGCTCCTGATGGATTTCACCCAAGGGTCTTAAAAGGGGCTAGTGAGATAGTTGATGCTTAAGTTTTAATTTTCCAAAACTCCCTCGATTCAGGAAGCTCCCATTAGATTGAAAGATAGCAAATGTAACTCCATTATTCAAAAAAGGAGGGAGACAGACAAAAAATTACAGGCTAGGTGGCTTAACACCTGTCATAGGGAAAATGTTAGAAGCTATTATTAAAGGAGCAGGGCACTTGGATAAGATCAAGGTAATTGGGGAAAATCAACATGGTTTTGTGAAAAGGAAATCATGTTTAACCTAATTATTGGAATTCTTTGAGGAAAGTGTGCTATGGATAAAGAGGAACCATTGGATGTATTGTACTTAGATTTCCAGAAGGTATTTGATAAAGTGCCACATCAAAGGTTATTGCAGAAGATAGGTATGGCTCATGGTATAGGGGTGACATATTGGCATGATAAAAAATTGGCCAGCTAACAGGAAGCAGGGAGTGGGCAAAAAGGGCTTTTTTCCCAGATTGGCAAATGTAGCAAGTGGTGTGCTAAAGTGCTGGGACAATTGTTTACAATTTATATAAATAACTTGGATGACGGGATGATTGCAACATTTGCTGATAACACAAAGGTAGGTAGGAAAGTAAGTTGTGAAGAGGATATAAGGAGACTACAAAAAGATATAGATAGATATGTGAGTGGTCAAAGATCTGGCAAATGGAGTATAATGTGGGAAAATGTGAAACTGTCCATTTTGGCAGGAAGAAGTAAAAGAAAGCATATTATCTAAATGGTGAAAGATTGCAGAGCTCTGAGATGCAGAGGGATCTAGGTGTGTTAGTGCATGAAATGCAAAATGCTAGTATGCAGTTACAGCAAGGAAAGCTAATAGGTTATCATTTGTTGCGAGAGGAATTTAAAACAAAATAGGGGGGTTATACTTCAGTTATGCAGAGCACTAGTGAGACCACATCTGGAGTACTGTGTACAGTATTGGTCACCTTATTTAAGGAAGAATGTAAATGCATTTGAAGCAGTTCAGAGAAGGTTTACCAGGCTAATACCTAGAATGGGCGGGGTGTCTTATAAGGAAAGGTTGGACAGGCCAGGCTTGTTTCTGCTATAGTTTAGAAGAGTAAGAGTTGAGTTGATTGAAACATATAAGATCCTGAGGGGTCTTGACAGAGTGGATGTGATTTCTAGAATCTTGTGGAGAGTCTATAACTAGGGGGGTCACTGTTTAAAAATAAGGGGTTGCCCATTTAAAATGGAGATGAGGCGAAATTTTCTCTCTCAGGGGATTGAGATTCTTCGGAACTCTTCCTGAAAAGGCAGTGGAAGCAGAGACTTTGAATATTTTTAAGGCAGAGGTGGATAGATTCTTGGTAATCAAGGGGGTGATAGGTTATCAGGGGTTAGGCGGGATGCAGATTTGAGGTTACTATCAAATCAGCCATGATCTTATGAAGTGGCAGAGCTAGCTCGAGCAGCCGACTCCTGCTCCTTGTTCATATGTCCGTATGTTTTCCATGGTTCTTTTAAATTGCAAAGGTCTATAGGGAGTGGTGGTTAAGTGCTAAAATACTTTTTGCTGACTCAAGACTTTTGCACAAAGCAGTTGAGCACACTAGTAGGCATTCTCTTTAGAATGCAGAAAGACTGGGAAAATGGATAGAGGCCAGGCAGAGCACCGTGAGCTGCCTATAGAGGGGGGGAGGGGGTTGCTGTTGAAAAGCTAACAGGAGGCCATATCTACACAGGATGTTACAGGAGCAATTCTCTAACCTGAATCTCAGCAAAGACTCATGTGTGATATATTTCCGATTCAGTAAAAACATCCTTGTTGAAAGCAGCCAACTGTTGCAGCCACAACTCCAGCCTCAGAGCAGGGCACAGACAGAATTACCAGTGGTTGTGAAGGTTTGTTAGAAAATAAACCTTTGTTTCACTGGCTCCTTCCAGACTGGAATTGGAAGTATTTGCACTCTCATAATTTGCCATCTGCTGTCATGTAAGGGAGGTCACTGAGACTCTCTATTCAAATAGAGTCAACTACAATTCATTCTCCCTTGCTGAAGACCAGCAGATAGAGCGAGCACATGACTTTGCTAGAATTTCAGACTTCCCCATGGTGCAGAGTGGCAACAACTGCAGGCACATCACTTTTCAGCCTTGCATATACGAGAAGCAAAAGTGCTTATATTCCCTCAATGTCCATCAGATGTGCATAGGTAGTGAATTATAAGGTCAATGTCTGACCTCAGTATGCTGACATCAGTCATGATGCCTTCTTTCTGTGGCAGTGCGCTGTGCCAGCTGCATTTGAGCGACCATGGCAAACCACAGCATGGCTATTGGGAGATAAAAGCTATCCACCGATGACATGACTCATGACTCTGGTATTCACTTGTCACATGATGTGCTGAAACATTGCCGGAATGTTGTCAGGGCCCATAGTCTTTGCAGTATCCAGTGCCTTCAGCCATTTCTTGATATCACGTGAAGTGAATCGAATTGCCTGAAGACTGGCATCTGTGATGCTGGGGTCCTCAGGAGGAGGCTGAGATGGATCATCCACTTGGCGAAAGATGGTTGCAGATGCTTTGGCCTTATCCTTTGCACTGATGTGCTGGGCTCCCGCATCATTGAGGATAGGGATATTTGTGGAGTCGCCTCCTCCAGTTAGTTGTTTAATTGTCCACCACCTTTCACAGTTGGGTGTGGCAGGATTACAAAGCTGGGGATTGCTTATCTCTACCTATCACATACTGCTTCTGTTTAGCATGCAAGTAGTCCTGTGTTGTAGTTTCACCAGGTTGACACCTCACTTTTAGGTATGCTTGGTGCTGCTCCAGATATGCCCTCCTGCATTCTTCGTTGAACCAAGGTTGATCCCCTGGCTTCGTGGTAACGGTAGACTGGGGGATATGCCGGGTCATGAAGTTACAGATTGTGATTGAGTACAATTTTGCTACTGCTGATGGCTCACGGTGTCTCATGGATGCCCAGTCTTGAGTTACTAGATATTTTCAATATCTATCCCATTTACCACAGTGGTAGTGCCACACAACACAATGGAGGGTACCCTCAAATTGAAGATGGAGTTTGCCTCAATAAGTATTGTGCAGTGGTCACACCTACCAAAACTATCAACAGATGCATCTGTGATAGGGAGGTTGGTGAGGAGGCGGTCTCTCACCACCTGCTGCACACTCAGTGTAGCAGCTATGTCCTTTAGGACTCGGCTAGCTCAGTGATGGTGCTACCGAGCCACTCTTGGTGACGGACATTAAAGTGAGTTGGGGGGAGTGGTTTGGGGAAAAGGGGCTTTTTTAAATTCATTCACGGGATGTGGAATTTGCTGACTGGGCCAGCATTTATTGTCCCTTCCTACTTGTCCTCGAGGAGGTGATGGTGAGCTGCCCTCTTGAACCACTGCAGTCCATGTGGCGTAGGTATGCCTACAGTGCTGTTATGAAGGGAATTCCAGGAGTTTGATCCAGGCGGCAGTGAAGGAACGGCGATATATTTCCAAGTCAGGAAATTGACTTAGTTGTAGGAGACAGAGGGTGATAACAGAAGGATTCTTTAGTGACTGGAAGCCAGTGTCCAGTGGCGTACCTATTATTCGTCATTTATATAAACAACATAGATGACTATGTGGGGGTTAGGATTAGTAAGTTTGCGGATGACACAAAGATGGTGGTTAACAGTGAGGTTGATATCTTGGGCTACAGGAAGATATAGACGGGATGGTCAAATGGGCAAATAAGTGTCAGATGGAATTTAACCCTGAAAAGTGTGAGGTGATACACTGTGGAAGGAGTAATTTGACAAGGAAGTATTCAATGAATGGCATGACACACGGAAATTCTGAGGAACAAATGGACCTTGGCGTGTCTGTCCGTCGATCTCTGAAGACGGAGGGGCATGTTAGTGAGGTAGTGAAAAAGGCATATGGGACACTTGCCTTTATCAATCAAGGCACAGATTACAAAAGTAGGGAGATCATGTTGGAGTTGTATAGAACCTTGGTGAAGACACAGCTGGAGTACTGTCTGCAGTTCTGGTTGCCACATTATAGGAAGGATGTGATTGCACTGGAGGGGGTGCAGAGGAGATTCACAGAACCACAGAGAATCACAGTGCAGAAGAGGCCTTTTGGCCCATCGAGTCTGCACTGACATATGAGAAACATCTGACCTACCCACCTAATCCCATTTACCAGCACTTGGCCCATAGCCTTGAGTTATGGTGTGCCCAAGTGCTCATGCAGGTACTTTTTAAAGGATGAGAGGCAACCCACTTCCACCACCCTCCCAGGCAGTGCATTCCAGACCATCACCACACTCTGGGTAAAAAGGTTTTTCCTCACATCCCCCCAAACCTCCTGCCCCTCACCTTGAACTTATGTCCCCTTGTGACTGACCCTTCAACTAAGGGGAACAGCTGCTCCCCATCCACCCTGTCCATGCCCCTCATGATCTTGTACACCTCGATCAGGTTGCACATCAGTCTTCTCTGCTCCAACAAAAACAACCCAAGTCTATCCACCCTCTCTTCATAACTTACCAGGTGTTTCTCACGTGTCGGTGCAGATTCAATGGGCCAAAGGGCCTCTTCTGCACTCTGTGATTCTGTGAGTGACTTGGAAGGGAAATTCCAGGTGATGGTGCTCCCATCTATCTGCAGCCCATGTGCTTCTAGCTGGTGATGGTTGTGGGTTTGGAAGGTGCTGTCTGAGGGGCCTTGGTGAATTCCTGCAGTGCATCTTGTAGATGGTACACACTGCTGTTACTGTGCTTTGGTAGTGGAGGGAGTGAATGTTTGTGGATGGGGTGCCAATCAAGTGGGCTGCTTTGTCCTGGATGGTATCGAGCTTCTTGAGTGTTGTGGGAGCTACGCTCATCCAGGCAAGTGAGTAGTATTCCATCACATTCTTGACTTGTGCCTTGTAGATGGTGAATAGGCTTTAGGGAGTCAGGAGGGAGGCGAGTTACTTGCCACAGAATCCCCAGCCCTAACCTACTCTTGTAGCCACAGTAGTTATATGGCTAGTCCAGTTCAGTTTATGGTCAATGGTAACCCCCAGGATGTTGATGGAGGATTCAGTGATGGTAATGCCATTGAACATCAAGGGGCAATAGTTAAATTCTCTCTTGTTGGAGATGGTTGTTGCTATTGAGTGAATGAGGTTGGAGGTTGGGAAGTGGGGCTGCTGACAATGTGGGGAGGAGGGGGGTTTGGGGAGAAGGGTGTGTGTGTCTTCACCAAGTCTTCTGTCACCAAGAAATATGGAGAGCTTGGATGAGACCTACTTGAGTATGCAAAATAACATCTTCACAAAGTACTTTAAAAACAGATTTTCAGATACATTGATTTATAATATGTGAACTTCTATGCAGTATGTTAGTTTCCTGCTTTAATGCTATTTTATGTTTGTTGGTGTCTAGAGTCATGTTAATTTTCAAGAGTTTATTTTTATTCTTTCATGTGCCTTGCTAGCTATTTGTTGCCCATCCCTAATTGCCCTTGAGAAGGTGGTGGAGAGTTAAAATGGGGTCATATTGGAAAATAGTTTGTGAAGCACTACCATAGTCCTTTGCTTCACTTTGTTTGTACAAAATCCAGTGAGGTCATATTTTATTCTTAGTATGGCCTTCATCTTGTATTACATGCACTAACTGCACTGAATGCTGAAGTACTGAGGTCACTTTGGTGATTTGATACAAATGCATTGGTCTACAGTCTTGATGGTTTTATGAGGTAAGCAAAAGGAAAACTAAAGTTCTACCCACTTGAAGTCAAATATCATTCCACCCATTTGAAGTAGAATAGAAGCATTTGCATTTCACTAAAGATCACAAAAAGCGCTAGAATTACGTGATTCCTCATCACAAAAAATTTTCAGACCATTTTGTCTTCGGTCACTCTTATCCCTGCTTTAGTGTCTGTCTTCTGACAGTATTTGCTTTCTTAGTGCTACCCCAATGGCAATAGCATGGCTGATGCAAGGGTAAGGACTATTCGGTGCAGGAAGCTGCTGATAGTTTTGGAGGATAACGTTGAGCAGCTCTTGATCTAGAAAGCTTGCCTGTGGACTGTGCGACTCCATGGGCAGCAACAGTCGGGGCTAGTAGGCTGACAGGGAACAGCAAGTGGAGTGCCGGGGTGGGAGGACCCTGAGAGAGGAATGTAATTTTGTGCTTAGTGGAGCCACTGCCACTAACATCTCAGCAGTCTTGATAATCTGTTGGAGGACAGACTGCCAAGCTGCAGTGATATTTTGCACAGCACTATGAACACTATGATCCACAATCATGGTGACAGCAGTCTTAGCTTCCATGACAATAAGCTGACCTTGTGCGACAGCAGTCTGCGTTTTTACCACAGCACATGGCGCAATCAAAGACATGACATACTTCATCAGCCGCTGCATCCTTGCTGGGTCCATAGGTGAATGAATGGAAAGGATAGGATAGATACCAAGCTGGAAAGGATAGGCTCCAAGCTCCGTATAAAGTCCTGTGCCAAGTTGGTTTTGAATTCCTTTATACTTCTCACCATTGAACAGAGGCTTTTTGGCATTTTTTTGTGCATGTCCATCAATATTCTTTTGTCGGCTTCCTCATCAAAGTGCTCATCTGAGTCCTCTGTGAGATCTCGGGCCCTGGCAAGCTACATTATCTTTGCAAACTACCCTGACAGCAGTGCATTCATGCCCAACTTCTCACCATATGTAGATCTGCCTCTAATCTAATCCTCTAAGTTACGTACAGTTTCAGGAGCTGAACTGGTGGTTATGAATATGAAATCAAGTGATCATACAATGTCTTCATCATTATCTCTCTTCTTGGTGCTCCTCCACAGCTTATTCAAGTTGCACTTCTTGGACTTTGGAAAGGAAAAAGGCTGTGGTGAGGGGAGGGACCCTGCTGACGTGCGCAGCCAATCAACAGTGTGGTTAGCACTGGCTCCTTAGCACCTAACCTTTTAGCACTAGCACACAGAAATTGATATGCTGCCCGCATTTCAATCAACAGATGTAGGTTAATCACACATCACAGTCCCTCGGCCCTTTTCTGGGGGCTATCCAATTTAGTCCCTACCATCTTTGAAAAAAAATCAAATGAAAACAATTTTTCATTGAAATTTAAACTGATTACACTAATTAGTTACTGGTAATATGTTTCTGATTTATTTTCTCTTCCTCTATATAAGAGCCTAACCAAACTAGGATGCAGTTTTATGGGCAATGGCAGTCCTCCAATATTACCTCCACCACCATATTCACTATGCAAACAGCTGGACAGTTTATTTGATCATGGAAGGCATCATAGCGGAAATTTGTTTGTTTGTACCTGATGCACACACACTTTCCTCAAAGTTACTGGATAGCAATTGGGAGCAGGAATCTTAGGTTTTTCTTCTGTTCATCAGCCAGTATTCCTATTCCTAAACACTTTGCAGTAATGCCACAGGATTAGTCTCTGTTGGAATTCCAATGGTTAAATAGGTTTACTTGCACTCTGTTTGAGCTCATCCTGAAAGGAAAGCCACAAGACAAAAAACTGGAGCATAACTGTAAATCAGTTAAGAGCCCATGCACCAATGGCTGTGAACAAAGAACTATGCCTCAGGAAAAACAATTACAGGAAGAAACAGTTAGTGTGAAAAGGCATTGGGGTCTGTCAACTCTGGCAATCAGTTTGAACAAATGGTTGTCATAAAGCATTCGCAAGAACAAAAAGAAACAGCAAAAACAGAGCTTAAAAAAGGCTATTGAAGTATTAAAATAAACAAATGATTGTTTCCTATAATTGCATTTGATTGCAGATGAATTGGCACTTTCTATAGTTAATTTAAAGAGTATTTAATTTGTATATTTTCATCAACCATCATCAAGTATAACGTGAAAACAATCAGAATATTTAGAACAAATTAACCATAATTTCTCTCCCACATTATTTTTAAATTCACATTTCATAGAATCAAAAAATTGTGCTTGTGAAAGAGCTCTTTGAAAGGGCTATTCAACTGGTCCCACTCCACTACTATTAAACTTTCAGGCACTGCATTCCAGTTCATAATTGCTGCATAAAAACAAAATCTCAGCACCTCTTTTGCCAATTATCTTAAAGTTGTGTGCTGTAGTATCAGCCAACCCAGCAGTGGAAAAGTTTAAAACAAAAACAGAATTACCTGGAAAAACTCAGCAGGTCTGGCAGCATCGGCGGAGAATAAAAGAGTTGACGTTTCGAGTCCTCATGACCCTTCGACAGAACTTGCGTTCGAGTCCAAGAAAGAGTTGAAATATAAGCTGGTTTAAGGTGTGTGTGTGGGGGGCGGAGAGATAGAGAGACAGAGAGGTGGGGTGGGGGGGGGGGTTGGGGGGGTGTGGTTGTAGGGACAAACAAGCAGTGATAGAAGCAGATCATCAAAAGATGTCAACGACAATAGTACAATAGAACACATAGGTGTTAAAATTAAAGTTGGTGATATTATCTAAACGAATGTGCTAATTAAGAATGGATGGTAGGGCACTCAAGGTATAGCTCTAGTGGGTTTTTTTTTTATATAATGGAAATAGGTGAAATAGGTGGGAAAAGGAAAATCTTTATAATTTATTGGAATAAAATAAAAAAAAAGGGGAAGGGGGAAACAGAAAGGGGGTGGGGATGGGGGAGGGAGCTTACGACCTAAAGTTGTTGAATTCAATATTCAGTCCAGAAGGCTGTAAAGTTCCTAGTCGGAAGATGAGGTGTTGTTCCTCCAGTTTGCGTTGGGCTTCACTGGAACAATGCAGCAAGCCAAGGACAGACATGTGGGCAAGAGAGCAGGGTGGAGTGTTGAAATGGCAAGCGACAGGGAGGTTTGGGTCATTCTTGCGGACAGACCGCAGGTGTTCTGCAAAGCGGTCGCCCAGTTTACGTTTGGTCTCTCCAATGTAGAGGAGACCACATTGGGAGCAACGGATGCAGTAGACTAAGTTGGGGGAAATGCAAGTGAAATGCTGCTTCACTTGAAAGGAGTGTTTGGGTCCTTGGACGGTGAGGAGAGAGGAAGTGAAGGGGCAGGTATTGCATTTTTTGCGTGGGCATGGGGTGGTGCCATAGGAGGGGGTTGAGGAGTAGGGGGTGATGGAGGAGTGGACCAGGGTGTCCCGGAGGGAGCGATCCCTACGGAATGCCGATAAGGGGGGTGCAGGGAAGATGTGTTTGGTGGTGGCATCATGCTGGAGTTGGCGGAAATGGCGGAGGATGATCCTTTGAATGCGGAGGCTGGTGGGGTGATAAGTGAGGACAAGGGGGACCCTATCATGTTTCTGGGAGGGAGGAGAAGGCGTGAGGGCGGATGCACGGGTAATGGGCCGGACACGGTTGAGGGCCCTGTCAACGACCGTGGGTGGAAAACCTCGGTTGAGGAAGAAGGAGGACATGTCAGAGGAACTGTTTTGAATGTAGCATCATCGGAACAGATGCGACGGAGGCGAAGGAACTGAGAGAATGGGATGGAGTCCTTACAGGAAGCAGGGTGTGAGGAGCTGTAGTCGAGATAGCTGTGGGAGTCGGTGGGTTTGTAATGGATATTGGTGGACAGTCTATCACCAGAGATTGAGACAGAGAGGTCAAGGAAGGGAAGGGAAGTGTCAGAGATGGACCATGTGAAAATGATGGAGGGGTGGAGATTGGAAGCAAAATTAATAAATTTTTCCAAGTCCTGACGAGAGCATGAAGCGGCACCGAAGTAATCATCGATGTACCGGAGAAAGAGTTGTGGAAGGGGGCCGGAGTAGGACTGCAACAAGGAATGTTCCACATACCCCATAAAGAGACAGGCATAGCTGGGGCCCATGCGGGTACCCATAGCCACACCTTTTATTTGGAGGAAGTGAGAGGAGTTGAAGGAGAAATTGTTCAGTGTGAGAACAAGTTCAGCCAGACGGAGGAGAGTAGTGGTGGATGGGATTGTTCGGGCCTCTGTTCGAGGAAGAAGCTAAGGGCCCTCAGACCATCCTGGTGGGGGATGGAGGTGTAGAGGGATTGGACGTCCATGGTGAAGAGTAAGCGGTTGGGGCCAGGGAACTGGAAATTGTTGATGTGACGTAAGGTGTCAGAGGAATCACGGATGTAGGTGGGAAGGGACTGGACAAGGGGAGAGAGAAGGGAGTCAAGATAACGAGAAATGAGTTCTGTGGGGCAGGAGCAAGCTGAGACGATCGGTCTACCGGGGCAGTTCTGTTTGTGGATTTTGGGTAGGAGATAGAAGCGGGCCGTCCGAGGTTGGGCGACTATCAGGTTGGAAGCTGTGGGAGGGAGATCCCCAGAGGAGATGAGGTCACTGACAGTCCTGGAAACTATGGCTTGATGTTCAGTGGTGGGGTCATGGTCCAGGAAGAGGTAGGAGGAAGAGTCTGCGAGTTGACGCTCAGCCTCTGCGAGGTAGAGGTCAGTGCGCCAGACAACAACAGCACCACCCTTGTCAGCAGGTTTGATGACAATGTCAGGGTTGGACCTGAGAGAATGGAGTGCAGTAAGTTCTGAGGGCCCTTAGCTTCTTCCTCGAACAGAGGCCCGAACAATCCCCATCCACCACTACTCTCCTCCGTCTGGCTGAACTTGTTCTCACACTGAACAATTTCTCCTTCAACTCCTCTCACTTCCTCCAAATAAAAGGTGTGGCTATGGGTACCCGCATGGGCCCCAGCTATGCCTGTCTCTTTATGGGGTATGTGGAACATTCCTTGTTGCAGTCCTACTCCGGCCCCCTTCCACAACTCTTTCTCCGGTACATCGATGATTACTTCGGTGCCGCTTCATGCTCTCGTCAGGACTTGGAAAAATTTATTAATTTTGCTTCCAATCTCCACCCCTCCATCATTTTCACGTGGTCCATCTCTGACACTTCCCTTCCCTTCCTTGACCTCTCTGTCTCAATCTCTGGTGATAGACTGTCCACCAATATCCATTACAAACCCACCGACTCCCACAGCTATCTCGACTACAGCTCCTCACACCCTGCTTCCTGTAAGGACTCCATCCCATTCTCTCAGTTCCTTCGCCTCCGTCGCATCTGTTCCGATGATGCTACATTCAAAAACAGTTCCTCTGACATGTCCTCCTTCTTCCTTAACCGAGGTTTTCCACCCACGGTCGTTGACAGGGCCCTCAACCGTGTCCGGCCCATCTCCCGCGCATCCGCCCTCATGCCTTCTCCTCCCTCCCAGAAACATGATAGGGTCCCCCTTGTCCTCACTTATCACCCCACCAGCCTCCGCATTCAAAGGATCATCCTCCGCCATTTCCACCAACTCCAGCATGATGCCACCACCAAACACATCTTCCCTGCACCCCCCTTATCGGCATTCCGTAGGGATCGCTCCCTCCGGGACACCCTGGTCCACTCCTCCATCACCCCCTACTCCTCAACCCCCTCCTATGGCACCACCCCATGCCCACGCAAAAAATGCAATACCTGCCCCTTCACTTCCTCTCTCCTCACCGTCCAAGGACCCAAACACTCCTTTCAAGTGAAGCAGCATTTCACTTGCATTTCCCCCAACTTAGTCTACTGCATCCGTTGCTCCCAATGTGGTCTCCTCTACATTGGAGAGACCAAACGTAAACTGGGCGACCGCTTTGCAGAACACCTGCGGTCTGTCCGCAAGAATGACCCAAACCTCCCTGTCGCTTGCCATTTCAACACTCCACCCTGCTCTCTTGCCCACATGTCTGTCCTTGGCTTGCTGCATTGTTCCAGTGAAGCCCAACGCAAACTGGAGGAACAACACCTCATCTTCCGACTAGGGACTTTACAGCCTTCTGGACTGAATATTGAATTCAACAACTTTAGGTCGTAAGCTCCCTCCCCCATCCCCACCCCCTTTCTGTTTCCCCCTTCCCCTTTTTTTTTATTTTATTCCAATAAATTATAAAGATTTTCCTTTTCCCACCTATTTCACCTATTTCCATTATATAAAAAAAAACCCACTAGAGCTATACCTTGAGTGCCCTACCATCCATTCTTAATTAGCACATTCGTTTAGATAATATCACCAACTTTAATTTTAACACCTATGTGTTCTATTGTACTATTGTCGTTGACATCTTTTGATGATCTGCTTCTATCACTGCTTGTTTGTCCCTACAACCACACCCCCCCCTCCACCTCTTTGTCTCTCTATCTCTCCGCCCCCCACACACACACCTTAAACCAGCTTATATTTCAACTCTTTCTTGGACTCGAACGCAAGTTCTGTCGAAGGGTCATGAGGACTCGAAACGTCAACTCTTTTCTTCTCCGCAGATGCTGCCAGACCTGCTGAGTTTTTCCAGGTAATTCTGTTTTTGTTTTGGATTTCCAGCATCCGCAGTTTTTTTGTTTTTATCTATAGTGGAAAAGTTTATCCTTATTTAGTGGATCCAAATCCAATACAATTTGAGTATGTCTATTAAATCTTCTCTGCTACAAGAACAACCTCCAGTCGATCCACTCAATTGTAATTTCTCATCTATGGTACCAAATGCTTGCTAAAGCATGTTGCCCAAAATTGGACAACACTCCAGCTGAGGCCTAACCAGTTATCTTTAACAGTTTGGCATATTTTTCTTTCTATTCTGGCCACAGAGCACCCATTTTTCAGGATCTAAATGGCCGCTTCAGCTTCCAATAATGGTGAACAGAATGCACATGCCCATTTTCCACTTAATTGGTAACAGCCTAAAAACTGCCACACTTAACTAAGATGTTGGGTTCCTTATTTGCATACGCAAGAGCCTCATGTAACTTGAGGCCTCCAATGCTCTGAGGCACTCTGGGAAACAAGCTCTACTTGTCCCACTCCCCCTTAAACCAGTTTATATTTCACCTCTCTTCTATTTTTCTTTAGTTCTGTTGAAGAGTCATACAGACTTGAAACGTTAGCTGTGTTCCTCTCCGCAGATGTTGTCAGACCTGCTGAGTTTTCCAGGTATTTTTATTTTTGTTTTGGATTTCCAGCATCCGCAGTTTTTTGCTTTTATCTATGGACCTTGTTGGGCTGAAAACCAACATGGTTAAGATTTTAAAATACACTTACCTGGATGTCAGATGTGTAATATTTGCAATCCTTCAATCCTCTGGCACCAGTTCCATATCTTAAGGAAAATTGTAAAATTGTGGCAAGGCAATATTTCTGCCCTTCCTTCCCTTGGCAACCTAGGATACATCCCAACTGGACCAAATAACCTTTCTAATTTTAAGGCAGCCTCTTAAGAATTCCCTCTGCTCACTTCTATCTGCTAATCTTTTCTCATACCATATACAAGATGCAATGTAGCAACTCACCAATGTTCCTTCAACAGAACCTTCTAGACCTCTATCACCTCGAAGGATAAAGACAGCAGATGCATAGGATCAACACTACCTGCAACACACCACAGTGACTTTGAACCAAAGCACTGCTTCTTCACTGTTGCTGGGTCAAAATCCTGGAACTACCTTCCTAACAGTACTATAAAATGTACCTACACCAGAGAGTTCAAGAAGGCAGGTCACCACCTGCTTCTCAAGAACAACTAGGGATGGGCAACAAATGCTGGCCTTGCCAGGTACCCTCACATCCCATGTAAGAATGGAAACTCTCTTTGTCCTCTCTTTCCTTTTTCAGTTCTCTGCAAAGCTCTTTGCTACCTATATTTTGCTTGATTTTCTACTGTATTCTAAACCTAATATTCATTATAAACTCTGTTCATTTGAATTTCAATCAGAGTCAATCAGAGACCTCTAAGTTTGAATATATATCCTTTTGTCCTCATGGAGATATGTATATGAACTGTCTTCTTATAGGCCTCCCACTGTTCATTTACTGTTTAATTTTCATTCTTTTTTTCCGCTTGGACCAGATCTGTTTTCAACTCACTTTCCTCTTCCAGTTGAGGACCTTCATCTTTGATTGTTGCTTGTCCTTGTTGCTTTCCTTACGTTTTGATATTATGATTGCTATTTCCCAAATATTCCCCCACTGAAACATGCTCCATTTACCCCCTTCCTTGTTAACTGGAAAAATACTGATCATGAAAGTTGCCAGTACACATTTTAGGAGGTCCTTCCCCACCTTGTTTTTCCAGACTATATTAGGATAATTGAAGCCCCCATTATCACTACTTGCTGCAACATGCAATCTAAAAAATCTACTGCCAAATTGTTCATTAATTTAGGATCACCCTTGAATATGAATACAACCCTTGGATTTTTTCTCCACTACCAATTGTCTCCACTGCCCTCCCCATACTCCAAAACAAGTGCAAGAAACTGATGGACTTCTTTGTCACTAAGACTGAGACCATTTGTATAGCTGCCCCTGCTCACCACTCTTTTACCCTACCTACAAGCCAAACACACCTAAGATTCCTGCTTGCCCTAGCTATGCACTCACATCATTCTCTAATTTTTATCTCCTCTGTCCTAACGTCTTCTTTGAGTTCACCTTGTCCATGAACAAATAGGAACATGGGTGGAAGAGTAGGCCATTCAGCCCCTCATGCTGTTTCTGTCATTCAACTGATCTGTATCTTACCTCAATTTACCTGCTATGGTTCATGTTCTTCAAAATACTTGATAACAAAGCTTCAAGTGTGAAATGTTCAAATTACTTAGCCTCACAGCTTTTGGGTATATTCAAAATTTCAACTGGACACTGACCAGAGGAGGCCGTTTCTCTTTTTTTACCCCATCAAATTCTTAATCATCTAAAACACCTAATCACTCCCTAATCTTCAGTACTCAAGCCTGTCAAGGGAGTATGAAAACAGGGCCTGAATTTTGTGCTCGTCAAGCGTGTGCGATCGGCAGGTTCAGAAGCGGACTCAAAATGCGCTTCCGCCAGTGATTGGCCCCCAACTGCGATCTTACACTGGCTGGCCAGTAACAGCCAGCCAGCGGGAAACACGCCTGGAAAAAGGCGCAGCACTTTTGTTGGAGGTGGGAAGAGGACAGGCACTGACGTCACCACGGGTGTTGATGAGAGCTTCCACTGAGCTGCCTCAGGGAGCTACAGACCTCCAAAAAAAAAAGCCCAAGAATGCTGCAAAAAATGCCCATGCAGTAACATCAAGCATCTGAATGCAGACATCATTAAAAAAGTCCCCAGATATTTCTTTTTATTTTAAATCCTAACAGAGATTTCATCTTGCCCTTGGATGAGGTTTCATCAAAAATGTAAAGCTTGCCTGGCCGGTTGGCCCATCTGCCAACCATAAAGTTGCAGGCGCCTTGAAAAATCAATGGGGCTGTTAATGGGCTTAATTGCAAGCTTAACTGTTGGCGGGCGCCCTTCCGACTTTTGTACGCACCCACCTAGCAAAATATCACACGAGTGTGCGATGACGTTGGGACATTTACCTGATGTCATCTCCCGTGATTTCACAGCCATTCGGGTCGGGTGCGTGCCTGACCTTGGGACATAAAATTCTGGCCCAGGTAAATCATTCAGCTAAATTTATGCTACAAATTTATGCTAAGCTAATGTGTCCTTCCTCTGGTACTTTACCCGTAACTGAATATAATACTTAAGGTGCCAGCTAACCAGAGCTTTATCCAGCTGTAACACAACTTTTACCCCTTTGTATTCCTTTGCTCTTGAGATAATGTGATTCCATTAGCCTTTTAAATTATTTTTCTACCTGTCTACTAGATTTCAGTGATTTCTCTGCTTTCACAAAGCTCCTAGCTTCTTGCCACCAACCTTAACTCCATCTGCCAGTTTTTCCCATTAACTTAGTCTATCAATGTTCCTTTGCAACTTTTGTTCTCATCTACATTATTTACGGTACCAAATAATTTGCAGTAGGCAGAAAACCTGGATATAGGGCTCTCTATTTCTTCATCCAAGTAATTTATAGTGAAATAGATCCCCATGGGACACCACTACTCTCATACTGCCATCACATTCTCAAAAAGGTTGGATTGGTGTGAAAAAGCAAATGTACAATCTCCTCCTGTTTTTGCTATCTAGTACCAAACAATTCACAGTAGAATCTGTTTCTGGACTCTGTGCATTCCAAAAGGTGGGCTGATTAAGAGAGTTTTTAACCTTGCCTTTATACTGCAGCTTTCCTATATGAAAAATCTGCTACATGTTAGATATTGACCTCGGATCCCACACAGGAGATACATAATTCTTGGGCATGTTTCATGACTGATTGTCAGAACAGTTGAACGCTGCAGCATAGTGGAGGTCAGACATTTTTTACTTCAATCAGAAAAAGCTTTCAAAACCAATGCAGTAACCAAAATATTCATTTCTTGATGCCTAATTTAAAATCTTTTCTTCCTAATTTAAAAAAAAACTTTTAATTTTCAACTACTTCAATTTTCGGTTGAAAAAAAAAAGTGGGCTTGATTGACATATGGGCGGGCAAAATATATTTCACATTTTAATGATCTTGAAA
The DNA here is from genome assembly GCF_017639515.1 of Carcharodon carcharias. NCBI lineage: Eukaryota > Metazoa > Chordata > Chondrichthyes > Lamniformes > Lamnidae > Carcharodon > Carcharodon carcharias. The sequence continues at coordinate 41,826,496 of NC_054472.1, read as the reverse complement.
GAGTATTTTACACTTCAAATTTTCTGCACTCTGGAGACATTGAAACATTTTCAAAAGCGGGAGCAGAATTGTAACCTGCAAAAACAGCTTGGTTGGGTGAGATGTGGAAACTCGAAAAATCCAAAATCTAACCCTAATAAACCCACTTCTGGACTTAACAGAGATAGGACAAGGAGTGCTCCCAGAACAAAAATATCTGCATATCAAAAATTCCAGCATCCGCAGTTTTTTGCTCTAATCTGAGTGCTCCCAGAAGACGGATTGGCCAATTATAAATGTTTTAATGTTTCACTTAGCCTTGGGAAACCAGGCAGTTGAAGTGAGACAAGTACATTGCTGCAGAGAATATAAATGCTTCCCTCCAGCCTCCCAAGCTCTCTTGCATCAGATCTACTGGTGGCTGTGGCCTGTTAATCAGGCTGAATTCCTAGACAGGAAACCTGTCAAAGTAAGACTCTGCACACTATGGATTCAAAGCTCTACAGCCCCCGAGGAAACCCAAGTTTCCAGATTTCCGACAGAAGCTCCGTGGCCCATCGACCTATGCAGTCTGTCCATCAAGATTCTGATCTTGGTACCAGCTATCTTTCTACTGTCACTCCACAACAAAATTTTGCTTATATTTGCTTGAAAGTTTGTTGAGCTACTATTTCTGTCTGTAAATCATGGAGCCTCTCTGATGAGCATTTAATCTTAATCATCCTTTGGGTGGCCTTATCTAGTACACACTTACCAAAACGGCTCTTGTTCTAAAGGTGGTCTAACCAGGAATTGTAGCTCAAGACCCCAACTTGGCCACCTCAGAGACTCTTTAGCACTTAAGGTATCTGGGGAAAATGGCCAGATTTTCTTAAGCAAGGGATCTGACACCTGAAACAATGGAATATGGCATATTATTCAAATAAATGTTGGTGGGGCCAACAGAATACATTTGTCATCTGCAGAGAACAAAAGATTGAGAGAGAAAAATATTTATGTTATTGTGCAGATTACCAAAGGATCATGGCCAAAGTAGAGAATTGGTAATTAAAGCCAACAGGATATTAGAATCATGGAATAGTTATAACACAGAAAGAGGCCATATGGCCTGTGGTATCTAAACTGTAAGGAACATATCTTTTTATTTCTGTTGGACTGTGGATTAAAATTACAATGGCTGCAGTTTGAAGGACATGTCTACTGGAACAGTGAAAGGGATATAGACAATGTTGCTATCCTGGAACAGAGTGTGCCATGAAAGACAGGGTGGTGCTGAGGAGGAGTCTGGTCTAATGGGGAACTGCCTGGCATCAATGTTTTAACTGTCTCCTGACCAGGTGACCAGGTTTTGTGTGAGAGCAGTGCAGGAGAATAGCTCCTAACCTGAAAGGAAAAAGACCTAAAACTTCTGTCTCATGTGTGTGTCAGATTCCAGTAATTCTAAAATAATAGCAAGCTGGCTTTTCCTCCTCATATCTCTATAATCTGCTCTCTCTCTGAAAACCCTATCAAGAGGCAAAGGGGAATATCACTGTTAGAGTATTAGACTGTTAGAAATGCCTCAAGTTCTTCCTAAATCACTCAACCAGTGAACTAAAGACTAAAAGTGCTGGAAGACCACCTCGTGTCATCAACAAAGAACTGAAAGGAATTTGGAAGACATTGATCAAAATCAACCCATTGAATCCTGTACTCCAGAATTGGTACTTTTGGAGTGTTTTATCCTACCCTTAAAATCCATGTCTGTGTGTGTCTTATATGTGTATGTATAGGAATTTAAGAAGGGGTACAGTTTAGCAGTTCATATTTCTTTCTTTTGCCACTGGTTAAAGACAATTTGTTCAATAAATAGCTATTTATTTATTAAGTTTACAAACCTGGTCCTCATATTCTGTTAACCTAAATTAAACAGTTAGGCGGGTTGATCAAACTTTTCCACATTTGTTGCATCTTGGAGCAGTGGGGCTTAATATTGCAGTGCACTATCCACCGGTGAGTTGTGACAGTAACCACTATCTGCAAGAACAATTCACATAGTCCCACTTCCCTGCTATAATGTCATTATCCTGCAGTTTTTTTTCTCTTCAAATAATTATTTGAAAGTCATGATTGAATCTTCAATCAGGCAGTGCATTGCAGATCCTAACAACTTGCTGCGTAAAGAAATGTTTTCCTCATGTAACCTTTGGTCTCTTTTGCCATACACCTTAAATCTCAACCTTCCTGCTAATGGGAACAGCGTCTCCTCATCTTCTGTCTCTAGACTCCTTATGATTTTGAACACCTGAATCAAAGCTCTTCTCAACCTTCTCCAAGGAAAACATTATCTATTTATCGCATAATCCCTCATCTCTGAACCATTCTCGTGAATCTTTTCTTCCTAAATGTGGTGTCCAGAACTGGAGTCTGAACCAGTGTTTTATACAGATTTATTATACTCCTTGCTTTTGTACTCTATGCCACTATTTATAAAGATCAGGATCCCCTATGCTTTATTAATCGTGCCCTCACTGTCAATTATTTGTGCACATATACCCCTCCATATCTTTCTGCTCCTGCATTCCCTTTAGAATTGTCCCCTTTATTTTATATTGCCTCTCCCTGTTCTTCCTAACAAAATGAATCACTTCACACTCCTCTGCATTAAATTTTAACTGCCACTTGTCCACCCGCCCACTCCCCTGTCTATGTCCTTCTGAAGTTTAACATTGTCCTCCTCACAGTTCATAATATTTTCAAGTTTTGTGTCATTAGCAAGTTTTGAAATTGTGTCCTCTGCACCAAAGTTTAGGTCATTAATGTACATCAAGAAAAGCAGGGGTCCTAACCCTGACCCTTAGGAACTCTACTATAAACCTTCCTCCAATCTGAAAAACAACCATTTACTACTACTGTTTCCTGTCACTCAGGCGATTTTGTATCCATGCAGCTACTGTCCTTTTTATTCCATCAGCTCTAACTTTGTTCGCAAGCTTGTTATGCAGCACTTTGTCAAATGCCTTTTGGAAGCTCATGTGCTCATCAATCCTCATTGTGACCCTAATCCATTCTCTGTTACCTCATCAAAAAACTCAAGCAAGCTAGTAAAACACCATTTACCCTTAACAAATCCATACTGGCTTTCCTTAATTAATCCACATTTGTCCAAGAGACCATTCATTTTATCCTTGTCTCTAAAAGTTTCCCCACCACAGACTCGCCTGTTGTTGCTGGGCTTATCCTTACATCCATTTTGAACAAGGGTCTATATGATTTGCAATTCTTTAGTCCACTGGCAGCACCCCTGTATCTAAGGAGGATTGGAAAATGATAGCCGGTGCCTTTGCAATTTCTACCCTTGCTTCCCTCAGTATCCTGGTATGCACCTCATCTGGTCATTATGACCAATCAATTTTAAGTACAGCCTGCTTATCTAATACCTCTGTTTACTAATTTTTAGCCCATCAAATGTCTCAACGCCCTCCTTTTTCATGTGACTTTGGCAGCATCTTCTTCTTTGGGAAAGCACACATTTAGTACCTCAGCCTTGTTCCTTGCCTCTGTATGTAAATCATCTTTTAGGTTCCTAATTGGCCCCACTCCTCCTCATACGACTCAGTTACGATGCATATGTCTGTATATTCCCTTTATGTTGGCTGCCAGTCTCTTCTCATACTTTCCCTATTTGTTTTTTTCAATTCACCTTTGCACCTTTTATATTGAGCTTGATTCTCAATTGTATTACCCATTTGTTGCGTACTTTTCCTGCTTCATCTTGTTCTTTATTTCTTTTGTCTTCCAGGAAGCTCAGGATTTGTTTGTCCTACACCTTCCCCCCTCATGGGGATGTACTTTGAATGTACCAAACTATTTCCCCTTTAAAGGCAGTCCATTGTTCAGTTAGTTATATCTCCCAATCTTTGATTCCAATTTAACTGGGCCAGATTAACCCACTGAAGTTGGCCCTCCCCCAGTTCAATATTTTTCTTTAATGAGATGTGGGTACTACTGCCCATCCCAAAATGCCCTGGAACTGAGTGGCTTCTTAGGTAATTTCACAGAGCAGTTAAGAGTCAATCACATTGGTGTGGGTCTGAAGTCACGTGAAGGCTAGACTGGGTAAGGATTTCCTTCCCTACAGGACATTAATGAACCAGATGGATTTTTACAACAATCAATGATTGTTGTCACAATCACTGTCACCAAGACTAGATTTATATTCCAGATTTATTAATTGAGTTTAAATTCCACCAACTGCCATGGTGGAATTTGAACCCTTGTGCTCACAGCATTAGCCTGGGCCTCTAGATTACTAGTTCAGTGACCTTACCACGATAACACCTTCTCCCTATCACTGTGTTACCCTGGGTTGTTTCTTGTCCTTTTCCATAGCCAACCCACACTGATGATACAATGACCATAGTTCCTTAAATGTTCCCCTACTGATCTTTAATCCATCTGACCCATCTCATTCCCTAGAACCAGACCTCATTGGGCTGGAAACATACTGACGTAGAAAATTCTCCTGCATATACTCTGTCCTTTACACTAAAGCTATTCCAGTCTATATTAGGATAATTAAAGTATAACTTGCACTTCTCTAATTTACTTGCAAATTTGTTCCTCTATATACTTCCCACTAGTTGGTGGCCTATAGAATACACCCAGCAATATAACAGCACCTCTCGTTTCTTAGGTCTAAGCAACTAGATTATGTCCTTGACCCCTCGGGTCTCTCTCCAGCACTGTAATGTTCTCCTTAAACAATACTGATACCCCTCCCTCCTTTATTTCCTTCCCATCTTTCCTGAACACCTTGATGGTGGGGATAGTGGCGGTGGATTTTATGGAGCCCACAAGAGTTGGAAGCATGGTGTACAAAATGTGAAATTTTGCTTTTGTAACAGCAGGTTGAGATGGAGAGATAAAGTCAGCAGTGTGCTTGTGGTGTGTCAAGCCTCACTCTGGCGTGCGGTGGTTTCATGCTTGCAATACATTTGTGTATCATGAATACTCATAAGCATAAAAGTTAAAAAAATTATGCCCTACCTTCAAGATAAAGTCTGGCACATGCGAATCTCGTGGCACCAGGTTCACATTTCTTTAAAAGTGGCATGCATTAGTCGACTTTGTAGAGTTGTAAGGTCTGCGGTATTCCTTGTTTAACTCTATGACACAAGGGAGGGGAGCAGGAGAATGGCAACTTGCATGGAGGCTTGGGACTGGCAAGGGTGAGTCAGTGTTGGAGGGGTGGAGTGAAGTTGAGGGCATGGAGGAGTGGAAGAGGGATACACAGAGGGTGGGGTTTCAGGTATGGAGAAGCGAATCTGTGTGTGGAACCAGAAGAAATGGTAGAGATACTAAATGAATACTTCTCATCAATATTCACCAAAGAGAAGGACTTAGCGGTCGATTTGTCTAGGGAAGAGTGTGTAGATAGCCTGGATCATGTTGAGATCAAAAAAGAGGTGTTAGGCGTCGTGAAGAATATTAAGGTGGATAAGTCCCCAGGGCCAGATGGGATCTACCCCAGAGTACTGAGGGAGGCAAGGGAGGAGATTGCTGGGGCCTTGACAGAAATCTTTGTATCCTCACTGGCTACAGGTGAGGTCCCAGAGAACTGGAGAATGGCCAATGTAGTTCCATTGTTTAAGAAGGGTAGCAGGGATAATCCAGGAAATTACAGGCCGGTGAGCCTATGTCAGTGGTAGGGAAATTATTGGAGAAGATTCTTCGTGACAGGATTTACTACCGTTTGGAAACAAATGGGGGCATTAGTGAGAGGCAGCATGGTTTTGTGAAGGGGAGGTCGTGTCTCACTAACTTGATCGAGTTTTTCGAGGAAGTGACAAAGATGATCGCAGTGGATGTTATTATACATGGATTTCAGTCAGGCCTTTGACAAGGTCCCTCATGGCAGACTGGTACAGAAGGTAAAGTCGCACGGGATCAGAGGTGGGCTGGCAAGATGGATAGAGAATTCGCTTGGTCATAGAAGATAAAGGGTAGCAGTGGAAGGGTGCATTTCTGAATGGAGAGCTGTGACTAGTGGAGTTCCGCAGGGATCAGTGCTGGGACCTTTGCTGTTTATGTAGTATACATAATTGATTTGGAGGAAAATGTAACTGGGCTAATTAGTAAGTTTGCAGATGATACTAAGGTCGGAGGAGTTGCAGATAGTGAAGAGGATTGTCAAAGGATACAATGGAGACTTGGGCGGAGAAATGGCAGATGGAGTTTAATCCGGACAAATGCGAGGTAATGCATTTTGGAAGGTCTAATACAGGCAGGAATTATACAGTAAATGGCAGAACCCTTAAGTGCATCAACGGGCAGAGGGATCTGGGTGTACAGGTCCACAGGTCACTGAAAGTGGATAAGGTAGTCAGGAAGGCATATGGAATGCTTGCCTTCATTGGCAGGGGTATTGAGTATAAAAGCTGGGAAGTCATGCTGCAGTTGTATAGAACCTTAGTTAGGCCACACTTGGAATATTGCGTGCAATTCTGGTCACCACATTACCAGAAGGATATGGAGGCGTTGGAGAGGGTGCAGAGGAGGTTTACCAGGATGCTGCCTGGTCTGGAGGTTATTAGCTATGAGCAGAGGTTGGAGAAACTTGGATTGTTCTCACTAGAGCAACGGAGATTGAGGGGCGACTTGATAGAAGTTTACAAAATTATGAGTGGCATGGACAGAGTAGATGGTCAGGAGCTTTTTCCCAAGGTGGAAGCATCAATTACTAGGGGACATAGATTTACGGTGAGAGGAGAAAACTACAGAGGAGATGTGAGAGGCAAGTTTTTTACGCAGAGGGTAGTGAGTGTCTGGAATGTGCTGCCAGAGGAGGTGGTGGAAGCAGGTACGATAGCGGTGTTTAAGAGGCAGCTTCACAAATACATGAATAGGATGGGAAGGAGGGATACGGACCCCGGAAGTGCAAAATATTTTAGTTGAAGGGCAATATGATCGGCACAGGCTTGGAGGGCTGAAGGGCCTGTTCCTGTGCTGTACTTTGTTCTTTGTTGAATGGCCTAGGTCTAATGGGAGCAGGGTGGTGGGAATAATCAATCAATCAGTGAAGGTAAGAAAATGAGGGGCCTAAAGGGTGGCGTCAGAACTGTCCAAATGTGTGTCGACTGGCATAGTTTTAAAGGGCTTTGAGGTCACCTACAACATTTCAATTATCCCCGCTGAGTATGCTCTGGGACAATGTTCTTTACAATGCATAGAAGGGAGAGCCAGCAAGCTTAGCCATGTGCCACAGAGTAGTGAGCACAACACTGGTCACTAAAATGAATATTCAATAAAGAGTGAACAAAAAAAAACACAGCATTGTTTCTTCTACAGGTAAGTAAAATGTCCCTAACTCCCCTGTAGCCATCAATGCATGCCAACCATGAGGCATGCCAGCATATTTAGCCCTCTGACTAAGCTGGTCTCAACAAATATTAATAGAGGTGCACATATTAATCGAGTGAAACCCATGTAATATGACATATTTACAACTTAAATTTAATTTGAAAAAATAATGGTGCCACCTTTACATAAAAACCTAAGAAATAGCAGCAGGAGTAGGCCATTCAGCCCCTCAAGCCATTCAATAAGATAATGGTTAATCTGCCCTAGGCCTCAACTCCTCTTTCGTGCCAGCTCCTTGTAGCCCTCAACTCTCTGATATTTCAAAATCTATCTGCCTCTTTTTAAAATACCTTCAGTGATCTAGCCTCCACAATTCTCTGGGGTAGAGAATTCAATACATTCACTACCCTCTGAGAGAAGACATTCCTTTGTATCTCAGTTTCAAATGAGTGTCCCTTATTCTGTAACAATGTCCCCTAGTTCGAGATTCCCCCACTAGCAGAAACATCCTCTCAACGTTCACCCTGTCAAGCCCCCTCAGATCTTGTATGTTTCAATAAGATCACCCCTCATTCTTCGAAACTCTAATAAATAAAAGCCTCACCTGTTTAGCCGTTCTTGATAAGTCAACCCGGTCATCCCAGGAATCAGCCTAGTGAATCTCTTTTGAATTGCCTCCAATGCTGGTACATTCCTTTCTTAAATACAGGGGCCAAAACTGTACACAGCACTCCAGGTGTGGCCTCACCAACAGTACAGTTGTAACAAGACTTCCCTATTTTTAAACTCCAACTCCCTAGCAATGCAGGCCAAAATTCCATTTGCCTTCTTAATTGCTGCACCTGTGTTTCTTACACAAGAACACTCAGATCGCTTTGTGCTGCAAGTTTTTGGAGTCTCGCTCCATTTAAATCATAGTCTGCCTTTTCCCTTTCACAAAACCATGTTGAAACTGTTTCATTGTGTTAAGCTTTACTAAATGTCCTGCTATTTCTTCCTTAATAATGGTCTCTAGCATTTTCCCAATGACAGATGTTCAGCTGACTGGCCTATAGTTTCCTGCTTTTTGTTTCCCTCCCTTCTCAAATAGAGGCATTACATTAATGGTTTTCCAAACCGCTGGGACCCTCCCAGAATCCAATGAGTTCTGGGATATTTTGACCAATGCCTTCACTATCTTTGCAGCCAGTTCCTTTAAACCCCTTGGATGCAAGCCATCAGGCCCTGGCTACTTGTCTGCCTTTAGTCACATTAGTTTGTCAAATACTTTGTCCCTCGTGATAGAGACTGTTACAAGATCTTTTCTCCCATTAGCTCTTTGTTTATCTGACATCTTTGGTTTATAGTGTCCTCCACCATGAAGACCGATGCAAAATATTGGCTTAAATTATCTGCCATTTCCCTGTTCCCCATTACCAATTCTCCAGTCACATCCTCCAAGGGTCCCACGCTCACTTTGGCCACTCTTTTTCTTTTTATATACCTGTAGAAGCTCTTGCTGTTTGTTTTTATATTTCTTGATAATTTACTTTCATAATCAATTTTCTCCCTCTTTATTAGCTTTTTAGTCATCCGCTGCTGCTTCCTAAAAAATTCCCAATCCTCTGGCCTACCACTAGTTTTCGCTCCTTTGTATGCCTTAGATTTTGATTGAATACTCTCCTTGGCCTTTGTTAACCACGGGTGGTTCATCCTTCTCATCGAATCCTTCCTTTTGACCGGGATAAATTTTTGCTGAGCATAATGAAATATCTGCTTAAATATCTGCCACTGCTCATCCACTGACCTTCCCCTTAGTCTATTTTCCCAGCCTGCTTTAGACTCCTTCATGCCTCTGTAATTGCCCTTATTTAAGTTGAGGTCATTGGTTCGAGACCAGAGTTGCTCGCCCTCAAATTGAATTTGGAATTCTACCATGTTGTGATCACTACCCCCTAGAGGATCATTAACTACAGTCTCTCTTATCCCACCTCATTATACATTAGAAGATCTAAAATAGCCTGTTCCTGGTTGGTTCTGCAATGTATTACTCTAAGAAACAATCCCTGTGCACTCTACAAATTTGTCTTCCTTGTTACCCCTGCTAATCTGATTTGTCCAGTCAATATGCAGGTTAAAATCAGCCATGACAATTGTAGTGCCCTTCTTACATGCTCCCATTATTTCCTGATTTATACTTTGTCCTACTGTGAGGCAACTCTTCGGGAGCCTGTAGACAACTCCCACCCATGGCTTCTTTGTCTTGCTATTCCTTATTTCCACCCAAATTGATTCCACATCACGATCTATTGCATCTATATCACTACTCACCACTTATACCTTCCTTGATTAACAAAGCTACCCCACTTCCTTTTCCTTTTGCCTATTTTTTCAGAATGTCAAATACCTTTGAATATTGAGTTCCCAATCTTGGTTACCCTGAAACTATGTCTCTGTAATAGCTATCAAGTTATATTCATTTGTTTCTATTTGTGCTCTCAACTCATCTATCTTGTTACAAATGCTGCGTGCATTCAGATAAAGAGCCTTAAGCTTTGACTTTTTACATTATTACTCATTCTGGTTCGAATTTCTAATCAGTTCTTATAGCAAAAGCAAAATGCAGCAGATGCTGGAGATCTGAAATGAAAACAGGAAGTGCTGGAAAAACTCAGTAGGCCTGGCAGCATCTGTGGAGAAAGAAACAGAGTTAAAGTTTCAAGTCCAAGAGCTCTTTAGAACTCTTCTGTTCTGACTCAAAATTGGACTCAAAATGTTGAGCGGAATCTTCTGCTCCGAAGTCTAAGTTCAGCGGTAGGAGTGATGTGCAATCCTACTGTTCAGCTCATTGCTTATGCATCTGTGTGGATCACGGTGAATCTCATGGCAGGAGCAAGCAGGAAGTCACCCTCCCCACCGCTGCCTCATGGGATCAAAGGTCCGGGCACCATATTTAAAGGGTACCCACACAGCCTTCCTCTCTTCCCCGTTCCCCTGCCTCCGATTTCTAGTCTCCACTCCACTCTTCCACCCTACCCCTCCTTCCACCTTTTACCTGCCTCCCGTGTCCAGCCTTGGCGTAGATTGTGCTACCAGTGCCTGATATAAGTAAAGTTGCAAACGGTCACCCAGAAAGCGAAAGCAGCATCTATTCACCTCAAAGTCCTGGAATAAGTCAAGCTCGTCAAGTGCACGCCACTTATGTGCAGTCATAAAAGTGAACGTTCTAATTTCTTGCTGGCAGAAACTTAACTTGGAGGGGTAATTTAATTCAGGCGTGGTGGCCTTTTAATGAGCATGCATGCCATGCTAATCACGAAGCTTGATCTTCCTTTAAAGTTCCAAGAACAAAATTCTGACAGTTCATCCTGACGTCAGGAAACTAATTTTTGGCCTCACACCAAATTAAACCCACCCACCAGACTTCCTGCTGCTGGTGGGACCAGAAGATTCTGCCCATTTACTCTGTTTCTGTCTCCACAGATGCTGCCAGACCTGATAAGTTTTTTCAGAACTTTCTGCTGTCATTTCTTATGACAGATTTATAAAAGTGGTGTCCCCCAGTGTCGCTGTAAAAAGATATATTTCTCAAGTACAACTATTTAAAGGTTTACCAACACAGTGTTATGTGCAAGAGAACACACAGTATATACAGCACAAATACATGGGATTCATGAAACTTGGTATTTATGGGTGAGGTGAGACAGGAGTGGGCAGGGAGCAGTTACTTATAGCAACTGGGAAACACTGAAGTACGGGGAACATGGAGTTCCTGCCAAATTTAACAGCTGGATTTTATTTGAATTTATTTTCTCCATGTTCTGGCAGTGAGCTGGCCAGATTGATAGGCCTGCACTAGAAGTCCTCAGCTAGGGAGCAGAGAAGAGGGAGAAAGTGTGGGAGATAGGAAGAAATCTCAGCAGAGCAAGATGGTGGTTTGGGGATAAGAGACTGCTGACTAGACTGCAAACTATGGGAGAAACTGGGGAGAAAGAGATTAGAAATCAGCTTGGAGATCATGCTGTGGAGGAAAGTCACCTGGTGGAGTTGTAGACTAGAGGGGAAATCACATGGCAGTTTAAAATGCTAGGCAGGGAGCTAAGGAGAAAATCATTCCTTCTTCCCTTGGCCTACAAGCAGTTCTGGGTTTGGACAGGCTCTCTTCCCTTCAGCTCCTGGGAAACACAGCCCAAAACCACTAAATCTAAATAGCTGCTATAACCTGATGCACACAGCCATTTTAACATATTTTATTTACTCGATTGAGCCTCAGCCTGCTCCAGTTAAGCTTGAGATCAGGTTCTCCCCTCTGCTCCCCTCACTCCACCCACAACCCTCTTCTCCTGCCCTGAAGAATAAAATTCCCCAAATGATCAGCAAATGATAAAATGTTGAGTTATATAAGTAAAGGTTCAGATGAAGGACACAAGTAAGTTTGGTGACATAAACAGTTACCATATATAATAAGAAATTGCACACAATGCAATCTGAAGTGGAGTACCCTGGGATACTCGGGCTTGACCAAATTGCTGGTATAAGATTTAAAAGTATTTGCAGTAAAAACAAACACTAGAGTGGGTTTAGTAAGGAACGTGACTTTCAGAACCAGGCTAGGATATGCAGATGACTGGATGATGTGGTAATTCATCAGAATAGATAAGGCAAAGTTCATATTTCTGAATAAAATGTGGGCATTGTTTGTGTTAAAGGTCAAGTCATTCTGCAACTATTTTGTAAACTCATCTGTAATTACGGACGTACCGAATGAGATGTACAATATAAGAACATTGTGAGTTAGTGAAAAAGTAGTATAAAGATGGTATAAATACATGCCAGAAACTGTGTTTCTTTGAGTAGCCTCTTAGAACAATCTGAGGGTGCTACCTCCTGTATGCATACTTGTATTAACTAAACTGTGGCTTGATTCGCCTACAGCTGATTCTGTGTTGACAGTCTTTAGATACTCAATAATTGGTGCTGCATGCAAGGTCTCCACCAGCACCTGCAGAACCAGTCATTTGGAGCACCAGGCGGGTTAGTACCTTTATTTTACCACTGATAGTTAGGGTCTAAGTCTGGCAATCATGTGATACAGTTTGCAGAGACCCAAACCTGAGAGTTGGCAGAAAGATGAGGAAGCAGGAGCAGCGCAGTTAGCCATGAGCCACCAGTTAGAACCAGATTAGAACCGTCTCTACGTGAAAGGCCAAAGAGAGCCGCACCAGGAAATGGGCAGCTCAGAACCACAGGAGCCAGAGGTGAGGTACCATATAACCATAACCAGACTAGACGAGAATGAGTGGGGACCGGAAGGGTCAATAACCAAATTTATAACAGATAAACGTAGACTTAATACAGAAGATGAGATAGAAAGGATGGAATCTGTAAGACCCCCCTTCCCTCCCGGCTAAGCATAAGGGGTAGTGGGATGCCCAAGAACAAGGACAGAGGTGAAAAAGGCATGACTATAGTTATCAAAACCTACTTAGGGCTCAGTAAACATGTAAAATGGGCATTACAGTTAGTGTTTTTAACTTTAAGATGATTAGTCTTTTAGGTAATTTTTGTGTACACAGAGGTGGTGAGAAAAATAAAGTAAACTTTGATGTTGAAGATAATGGTTACAGTAAGTCAAATTGGAAATAATCCACACCGAGCTTTGCTGTATGTGAACATGCAAAAGGGAAATTGTGTGTGTCAGATGGAGAGATATTTGTAGTTCTTGTTTCTGTCTGATTTTGTATGTATGTTTGTAAGACCGTGTCCACCACATGTTTGTCACTGAATTTAAATGTTGATTAACTCTTTGTGGTCTGTTTCTGTACGTTTTCTTCAGTTGTTGGTTAAGGAACGAATGCAATTGTTTTTCTGAGAGGGCGAGATGGGACTCCTCTAAGGGGGTTAAGTGAGTGATAGCACATAGGGCAGTGTGGCTGTGATTGTAAGCTTTGTTGCTTTCATTGTTCTGTAAGTGAACTCTCGAAGACTCCCCTTGTCTCAACTATGCTATGTGAAGCTGCTGTTGAAGTTAGTAGATTTAAACATGTGTCGAAAAGTCACTTTTTCTTGAGTTTTTACTTACAGTTGCTTGAAAAGGTGTGGAGGCAGTTAATTGGACCTTAAAAAAAACAAGTGAACATGTATAATCTGTTGTTTTAATTTTATGTATTTATATGCTAATTGCTTGGGAATTAACAGTACCCCTGTAAGGATAAAGGATGTTATTGAGTGCGTTGATTTGAAGTGAATTTGTAAGCTAAAAGCAAAATACTGCAGATGCTGGAAATCTGAAACAAAAACAAAAATATCAGGAAAAACTCAGCAGGTCTGACAGCATCTGTGGAGAGAAAGACAGAGTTAACATTTCGAGTCTATATGACTCTTCTTCAGGACTAAAGAGAAGCAGAAATGTGGTGTGAGGCAAAGGAGAGATTGCAAAAGATGTCATAAACAAAAAGTCGAAGGGGAGTTGATGGTGCTGACACTGGCTAAAGGAGCGATCTCTCCTTTGCCTCCACCTTTCACTCGCCGCCTATCCAACTTCACCTGTCCCACCCCATATTTCACCACATTTCTACTTCTCTTTAAAAGAGTCATATGCACTCAAATCGTTAACTCTGTCTTTCTCTCCACTGACGATGTTAGACCTGCTGAGTTTTTCCAGCAATTTTTGTTGTTGAAGTGAAGTTGTAATGCATAATAATGGGTCTGGCGTTATGGAATGGAGACCAAGTTTTTTTTTTGAAAAAAAATGTAAAATTTGTGCAGATCACGCCACTCAGGAACTACAGAAGAGTTGTCAACAATAATGATGAGATGATCGAGCAGTAAGATCTTATCCTGGGGGAAACTAGATGTTCTAAGAACAGTCTGGGATTGGGATATTAGGATGGACATTCACCCTGGATCAGAATTGCTTCCCGAGGTCAACTGTGCAACTGCTAATTGTGGTAGTGCAACTGCTAATTGCTATCAGACTTATGATTGAAGTGCAGCACCGTGGGATACTCAGGCTTGACCAAATTACCGGCATAAGATTTAAAAGTGTTTTCAGTAAAAAAAAACACTACAGTGGATGTAGTAAGGAATGTGACCTTTGGTTCAGGCTAGGAAATTGATGGCCTATGGGTCAGGCCATGATAAGCTCAGGCTTTCAGGGCCAGGCTAAGATATGCAGATAACTGGACCCTGTAGTAAACCGTCCGAATAGATGAGGTAAAGTATGTGTTTCTGAATAAACTGTCGGCATCGTTATGTTAAAGGACAGGTCATTCTGTGACTATTTTATAAACTCATTTGTAATTGCGGACTGCCGAACTAGACGTACAAGATAAAAATAATGTGAGTTAGTGATGTGGTATCACAATGTTGCTATAAATACATGACAGAAACTGAGTACCTTTGAGTAGCCTCTTAGAGCAATCTGAGGGTGCTATCCCCTGTATGCATATTTGTCGTGAATAAACTGCTGCTTGATTCACTATGTGACTATGCATTGAATGTCTTCATTCCACAACATAATCCCACAACTTTGAAGCAAGCATGTTAACAATTCTTTTAGATTATTATTAGTAAGTAACGAGAAAAGTCTTACCTCAGGTGAAGGAAAGGAATTCATCTTGGGCCCTGGTGCAAAACAGGCAGTATTGCATTGGCTTCTCATGATCCACAGTGCCTGACACTTAGTCCATCGCAATCAACACAACTGATCCAATAACACCCATTTTACACAACTGCTCAATTTGAATTTCTACTCCTAGTTCTTATAAAATTTAAGACATACATGCATGATTTTAAAAAAAAAATGACCAGATAAAGATTTCTATGTAGCTTCTCAAAATAGGACAGGGATTAATCACAGGATACTTTTACCTCCCAATCTTTCAGCACTGATTCATTGTTGGAACTCTCATTCATTTCAGACTTCTCATTCTTTATGACAACCATGAATCCTGGCTCCTTCACTGACTCTCCAGTTTCATTCCCGTACACATCTGGAGACCACTGCACAAAGAAGACATACAGATGTTCGGCCCTGCAAAGCAAACAGTTTCCTCTGAGTAAATATCAGCTGACCTTCTTGGCTGGTCCACACTACATCAGATACCAGAGACAGCATAGGTGCTTACTGCACAGCTATTAAGGACAGCAGAATTGAAAGTTATGGACAGTTGGCTGGATGAGGTTACAGTCTAAAAGCAGGAGGTGGCAGGGTGGGTGGAGGAAAGAAAGTTCAACATACTTCTCTGGGACTAAAAGGGGCAAGATGCACAAAACCAGAAATCATTCACATTTCATTTTATTAACTTTAAATTCACTGCATTTTGGGGGGAGAGGTAGTCTAATAATTATTTTCATACAATTTCTTCTCCGTACTGAGTGTGTCATTGCACAAGTTTTAAAGCATTCCATTATCTCATGTCTAGATCTTTTAATTAATATTTTGAAAATGTATGCTGATTTGTTGGTGACTTATAACAATGACTACTAAAATGCAAATATGATTGAAATGAAGGACAAGTCAGTGGATTGAGCGTTTATCCTTCACTCCAGTATACATGTGTTGTCATCCAACCTTATTGTTTTAAAGCAAATATGATGGCTAGAGTTTTGGGGTTGGCATGCAGGTGTGGTCAACAGGCCTGGGAGTGGCCAGGAAACAGGCTGCTGCCCACAATCGGTCCCTGACCGCGATTTCACACTGGTGGGCCAATTAAGACCCGCCGAGCATGAACAGCGGCTCTCCAATGGTCAACAACTGGCAGGTAGGCGTGGGAGCCTATCGGCCGCCGGGCCCAATGGCAACCTGGCGGCCGGTTTAAAACCGGCAGAGTCAGATCCTGGAAGCCTGCGAGGACAGAGGAGCATTGATTAGTCCCCTCTCTACCTGCAGTGCCATTGCAGTCTGGCCAACCTCATCTGAGGAATATCTTGCAAGGCACTCAGTCCAAGTAGACACCGCCCAACCTCAGCAGGGTATAAATTATGGAGAGTAATACGGATGCAGACGCCAGGCAGGAGGGCAGGTCGGGTGGGCACTTGGCTCCCCCCACCCCCGACCCCCGGTTTTTTGACGTGTGCCTCGTGGTTCTCCTGGAGGAGGTGACTGCCAGGATGGATACATTTGTCCCCAGGGATGGAAGGAGACGACCACCATACCTAACAAAAAGAGCTTGGGAGGAGGTGACAATGCTGGTCAGCAACCATGATGTGGTGTGGCACACCTGGGTCCAGTGCCGCAAAAGCTTTAACAATTGCTGCGTTCAGGAAGCGTGAGTGCCGTTTTGGCATGGATCAGTTTGGTGAAGTGTTAAGGTCTGGCCATCACCCCGTGGTGACAATTGTCAATGATGCTGGAGCTGGTCAAGGATGTTGAGCAGTGTCTGCTTGGACTGCGTGCCTTGCAAGGTGTTCCTCAGACGTGCCCTGCAAGGTGTTCCTCAGATGGGATTGGCCAGACTGCTTTGGCACTGCAGGTAGAGAGGGGACTAATCAATGCACCTCTGTCCTTTCAGGAGAAGATGGCCCACAACAATGTAGAAAGTCTGGACCAGTGCAAACCCAGCTAACCTTCTAATTCTCTCCAGATACGAGCAGGACGCCTTGGACCTTGAGAGGCGCCCCACTCCTTGGTCAACTGGCTGCAGAGAGGCTGGGGTCTCTAATGAAGGTAAGAGTGCAATGCAGAGAGATGAGAGTTTCAGATGCTGCAAACATTCTTGTGTAGTCTTATCATTGATGGGAGCCTCAAAACTTAAGTCCCCATTGATCACTGAAAGACAATGGCACCATGATGTACATCCCCATGGTCTCACCAGGGTGCCTGGCATGCACAGTGACAGTGAAATGACTGAAACTAATGACATGTCCTTCTTCTCCTTTAGGTTTGCCACCATGCACCCAATAGCAGGATCCCGAAGACCTACACATGATGCCAGAGGACCCGCAGGCTCCAGATGCACCTGTGTCACACCTGCTCTCTGAACCAGGCACTAGTGCAGATACCTGCACCTCGGTGGGCGTTAGATCTTCGGCTAGAATGGCGGTACACAGCGGTGAGGGCACTTCACACTCACTTGAGATGCAGGCGAAGGCAGGGAGTTTCCAGGGTGCCAGCAGTCGAAGGACTGCTGGAGACCAGGACGATGCTCAGTTGAAGGCAGATGATGAGTTGTCTCTGGAGTTATCCATTAGGCGGCAGATGCTGGATATCCAGCGAGATGTCCGGGAGGATCTTTCGGAGATCCATGAGGGTATGCGTGCCATGGTGTCCGTTATGGAGGAGTCCATGTGGAGCATGAACACTGGTGGCCCTCACGGTCGAGCGTACTTGCCTTCTCCATTGAGAGAGTGGCGACTCTCATGCAAAGGCAGCACCAGGAACAGAATCGGGGGTTCCTGGGGTTGCACACAAACCTACAAACCCTCACGCAAGCACTGACCTTGGGTGGCTAGTGTCCATGTGGAGATGGATTAGGCACCCAGTATCCCAGCTGGGTGCCCGTCCATCAATAGTGAGCAGGAAGGTCCAGGTCAACCTCATGTTGGCGCATGGGCTGCTTGTCAAACCTGTGGGCTCCTCTCAGGGTGCTCTGGATGACAGCAGCAGCTCCTCTGCCCCTCAGCCAGTGACTGTGGCATCTGATGAGGCTGTCGCAACTAGGGAGGTGCCAGCTGTGGCGCTGGCCGCTCCCTTCCAGGCGGGGCCTACACACGCTACACTGGTCAGAGGACGACCACCAAGGTCATCAAGGCCGACAGGACAGCAGAGTCAGCAGGCTGTCTCTATGCCAGTACCAGCGAAATGGGAGCACCAAGACATAGCACTCACAAATGTAAGTTTAAGGCACCATGAGCACAAGAGGATTTTTTTAAACCGGTCTGGAGTTGAAGACCAGAGAAGGTTCTGTTAATTTATGAGTACCAACAGGAGATAAATTTTCTTCTGTCATCGTGGCAGTATGCTTCACCTTTTTTATTTACTGTGCTTTTGGGTATGCCAGTATATGAAGCTGGGCATGGGTGGCTCGAAACTTTATTGCACAGGCACTAAGTGGACTTTGGGGTCAAAAGAAAGGGTCATTTCAGACATCCGGGATGGAGGCAGCAGCCCTGGCACGAGGTAGAGCTTATTTGGCAGCCTAGTGTCAAGGCATCCCTGGTGTCCCTGCCTCCCTGGAGGCTTCAGAGGTCTGCCTCCACAGCCTCAGCGTTCTTCTCACGTGCTCCTCTTCTGACTCACTACTGGACTCATCATCTGTGGCCTGCGCAACTGCGTCAACATCCTCTTCCTCCAGTGGTCCCCCCTTGCCAGTGCCAGATTGTGGAGAGTGCAGCATGCAACTACTACCAGTGACACCCATTCTGGGGTAAGGTAGAGCTCCCCCTAACGGTCCAGGCATCGGAAGCACATCTTCAAATGACCAATATTCTCTCTATCACCACCCTTGTGGTGGTATGGCTCCTGTTATATTGCTGCTTTGCCTCTGTTCTTGGGTGACGGGGAGGCATCATAAGCCACCTTTTCAATGGATAGCCCTGGTCACCCAACAGCCATCCATCCTGTCAGGCTGGAGCACTGAAGAATACTGACACCTGGGAGTGTCTCAGTACGTATGCGTCATGGGAGCTGCCAGGGTACTTTGCACAGACTTGCTGAATATGCATCCTATGGTCACACACTATCTGCACGTTCATGGAGCGGAATCCCTTCCTGTTGATGAAGGCACCCAGCTGACCCACTGGTGTCTTGATGGCCACATGTGTGCAGTCGATTGCACCTTGGATGCGGGGAAACCCAGCAATTGCTGCAAAGCCTCTGACTCACTCGGCCTGGCTGGCCTCATCCATATGGAAATGAATGAAAGTCGATACCCACCTGAACAGAGCTTCTGTCACCAGCTTGACGTAACTATGGACAGCTGATTGTGAGACTTCACACAGACCCCCCACTGATCCCGGGAAAGTGCCGGATGTGGGCCACTGTGACCTTCAGAGCCACTGGCATGGGGTGTCCATCCACACAGTCAGAGGTGAGCTCGGGCCCAATCATCTGACAGATGGAGAACACCATCTCCCTGGAGAGGCAAAGCCTCCTTTGGCATTGCACCTCGAACATGTTGAGGTAGCTGCATCGCCGCCTGTAAACCCTGGCAGCAGGATAATGGGTCTTATGTGGCCCCTTTTGCCTTGGATTTCCTGCTAACCTTGTGCCTACACCTCTCCTCCCACAGGTCGCTGCCCGAGAAGCTGCATTGGGACAACTGGCCTCCTCTCCCATCTACCATTTTCTTCCTCCTCAGAAGAGACCACAATCCCCATTACCAGAGAAACAGGCAACTATTTGATACTGTGTGGAAGGGTCCACACAGTCTGAATTCTCTGGGGTCCTTGGAGACACCAAGGAGACCTGAAATGAAGCCTGGAAATGCTAAGAATGAAGACGCAAACAGA
Source organism: Carcharodon carcharias (assembly GCF_017639515.1). NCBI lineage: Eukaryota > Metazoa > Chordata > Chondrichthyes > Lamniformes > Lamnidae > Carcharodon > Carcharodon carcharias. Next base: position 41,806,744 of record NC_054472.1, on the reverse strand, counting down.
GATGAAGCTGCCATATAAGTCACCAACAGCAAACTACCTACCAAACTCCTCACTACTCACACTGGTAATGCTGCTGACCCTTTTTACCCTGCCTGTGGAAGAGGTTTTTGAAATTGTCAGCTGCCTGCCTGCCCGTGTGACAAGCACGAAATCGTACAGGCAACGAGAAATCACCGTCAATTGCCTTTTTAATGGCTTTAACTGGCCTCTTAATTAATGGCAGGTGTCCTGCATGCATCCGCTGAAATTTCACATAAGTGTGCACAATGACTTTGGGACGCTCACCTGATGTCATCAGGCGCTATTTTAGGCTCAAACATGTTGGGTGCATGGTCGCATGTGAGCAAAAAATTCTTCCCCATCTGTGTAATTGGGTCAACAACCAAAGAAAAGAATGACAGTGGTTTTGCAGCCACAGGGCCACCATTCTGACCAAACAACTTCTACGGACAATTTCTCTTTTTTTAAAAGTGAAGTTATGCTTCTCTTCCCTCCCTGAACATTTTTATGAAGCCTACATCCTCAAATTGTGATAAGACATTCTTAGAGTTTGATTAAATGGCTAATCAGAAAATTGGTATCCTTAAAAATATGGTACAAGATCATAAATAATTTTTTTGCATTTCCTTCCTCTTCTGCCAATTCTCTCCCATTTAGACAATGATTTAGAAACTCAATGGCACCAAAGCATTCATAATGGTGTGTACGTGTGTCACCTGCCATATTAGGTTTGCCAACTCGGGTGGTACATATTCTGGAAGACATTGGTGGAAGTGACGTCACAGAAAGTCGGCAGCGTGGTGTGAGTAGGTGAATTTCTTCACTGGCCCAAATTTTCATCCATCTTGCTACCTCACCCCATTTCCCTTGATCAGATTCAGTTTTTTGACATTTATTTCTCTTTTTAGTTTCTCCTTTCTCTCCCTCACAACAACCGATTTAAACGTTTAAATCTGCCTTCCAACATGAGTTGTGTTCGACATCCCAGGATTAGAAGAAAACAAATAAAACAACACTTAGAATACACTGACAGTTAATAGTACATCAAATTTGGCAACAACTGCAACTGATGCGATGCTGTATTTTATTAAAGTCCTTGGACTACCCTCCTGATTCAGTGATCACAGAATCACAAAATCTCAACGGCGCAGGAGGCCATTCAACCCATCATGTCTGCACTGGCTCTCCAAATGAGCATTATGACCTAATGCCATTACCCTGCCTTTTCCCTGTACCCTTGCACATTATTTGAATAGAAACAATTATCTAATGTCCTCGAATGTCTCGATTGAACCTGCCTCCACCACACTTTCAGGCAGTGCATTCCAGACCCGTACTACTCATTTTGTGTAAAAGTTTTTCTCACGTCACACTGATGTGAATAATTAAACCAGCACCTTTAACTGGCAAGCTTGGACCTGTCTATCTTGCTCCTGACAGATCTACTTGAACTGAGATCTGTTTGAAATGTCGATATTTAATTGTTTTACTCTCACGCCCAGATTTATGGAACAAACTGCCAGAGCTGCACACTCCACCCCAACATCATTTGCAGAACCTGGAAATGCTCAGAGCATGAACTGAGTCCAAAGCGCAACAGCAGCTCAGAATTGTGGTCCCACTCCCTGTTGGTGAATTGTTCAGTTATGTTTACTGATATGAGATCTTCTAGGATCTGTGAGGTGAACTATATTATTTCAGAAATGTGCACCTTTCCCAAGATAATGTAGACAATCCTAACAAGCCAGATTTATGTTTACGTCATCAATTTGTTTGTTCGCTTTCCAGTGACAGGAGCAAGGTGGAGTAAAAGTGAACCCTTTGCCTTTTAATATCCTCCAGATTGCTTTTAAAAGCCACCTAGAGATTGACGCCGATTACAGGAGACTCCCAACCATTCCGGGTGGGCTGGCAACCCTATGTCATATTGGTATAGGAATCAAGAGGTTAACAATTGTTTTGTGCCTCCTTTATCAAATTGGTTTGTCCTGAATGCAGCTAGTGGCAGGTTTGTTATATTCAGAAAAAACATTCAACTTAATCAGCTGTTATACAGGCTCCTGCAGGCCACCAAATAGGCAAGTTCTAAAAAATAAATTAAATATGAGCCCTGTCAGTGAATGCCAGCAGGCTATTCAACTACATGCCCATGCATGTGCACCTCCAATAATTAGATATTTGCCCCTTCTAAGGGATAGAAACAAAACAGTAATGGTGAACAGTTGTTTTCAGACTGAAGGAGTGTCCCCAAGGGTCAATATTAGGATCACATCTTTTTGATATACACTAATGATCCTAACTTAGGTGTAAAAGGCATAATTTCAAAGTCTGCAGACAACACAAAGCGTGGAAACGTATTGGTGCTCTTTGTTATTGCAGTATGTGCAAGCTGTGTGACTTCATCGCCTTCCTCGCGTGGCTGAAGAGTCTGACATTGACGTACAGAGAACTGACAGTTCATGTTGTCATTGTTGGTGCTTGAGAGAACTTCTGCAGCTGCGCCACCTCTGGTCCTCCTCTGGGCATGTTGGATGTTGCAGGTTTAGTGTAGATAGTCCTCGAAGCAGGCTGAACCAAATTTCAATGCTTGTCTCTACCTGGGCTGGTCCGCTACTGTTTTCCAAAAAACAGGTGGTTTGTAATTCAGAAGCTTGTAAGGCTCTAAGAGTGTCCTTGTATCGTTTCTACTGACCACCTTAATGTCATTTGCTCTGAGACAGTTCTCTGTGGTAGATCTGCTCGGGGATTCCGTACTCATCATTATGGGAGTTACGGCCTACCCGTAATAAGTTGAATTTTCTGGAGGGTGGTCTCCATGCTGTTGAACCCAGCACAACGAAGGACTTTGTTGTTTGTGATTTTGCCTTGCCATCGACTTTTCATGACGGACCTCATGTTTCTTTGGGGAAGCGAGAAACAGTTTCTCCCAATTTATTATATCAAGAGCCCTCATGATTTTGAATGTTACTGTCCTCTTAACCCTCTCTGCTCTTAAGGAATAGAATCCAGGCTTCTCTAGTCTCTTCATGTAACTAAAGACCCTCTACCTTTGTACCATTCTGGTCAATTTCCCTTTCATAACATGATTAAGTTGAGTCCAAACTGATTCTAAATCCCCTATTACAACATCCCTCATAATAGACCTTTTGCCTCTGACTGATGTAAGGCGAACAGGCCTATAGCTCCCAGTTTTCTCTCTTTCTCCTTTTTTAAATAGCAGATTATGTTTGCTGCCTTCCAATCCTTGCGAACTGTTCTGGTATTAAAGGAATTCTGGAAGATCAAAACAAACGCATCCATTGTCTCTGCAGCTACTTCTCTTAAAATCCTAGGATGCAAGTTGTTAAGTCCAAAGGACTGGTTGCTACTTAGCTCCATTAAATTTCTTTAGCCCTATTTCTTTAATTATACTGATTTAAGTTTTTCATTCTGGCTAGATCCTTGGTTTCCAATTATTTCTGGAATGTATTTTGTGTCTGTGACTGTGAAGAGTGATCCAAGGTAGTTGGAATGGGAGGAGATTTGGGTCTCCAGAAGAAACAAGTTGGGCAGAATGGTCTGTTTCTGTGTTGTATATCCTATATACAGGTTAGATGGAAATAATCTATTTCCTCAGGTGGGGGAATCCAGAACAAGGGGATATAACCTTAAAAGCCATTCAGAAGTGATGTCAGGAAGTACTTCTTCACAAGAGGGGAGTGGAAATCTGGAACCCTTTCCAATAGGTCAATTAGAATTTGAAAAACTTTATTGATAAGATTTTTATTAGGTTAGGTAATTAAGGGACAAGGTGGGTAAATACAGTTAAGGCACAGATCAGCCAAAATCTAATTGAAGGTGGAGCAGGTCTTAAGGGGCTGATAGCCCAATTCTATTTTCGTGAATTACTAAAGGTATGCCAAGGGGATGAGGAAGCACGTAACCGATTCTTTTAAGCACCCTAGGGCATATGTCACCAAGACTAGCAGTCCTTTATGATTTGAAGATTCTAATTCTTTTTAAGATGATATCCTCAGTTATTTTGGCATTTACAATTTTCACGACAGCTGCATTGCTCATTGCTGAAAACTGGTGCAAAGTAATCATTCAAGATAAAGGAGAAAATCAATAGACACTTGGTGAGGTTTGAGTTAATTAAGAATAGCCAGCCCAGATTTGTTAAAGGCAGATCATGCTTGACTAATCGAATTCAATTTTCAGAAGGTTCATGGCGGGTGAACATTGTCTACATGGATTTTAGAAGGTATTCGATAAAGTAGCACGTAAAAGGCTGGTTAACAAAATTGTGGCTCATGGAATAGGAGGATCAGAGTCAGCTTGGATAAATAATTACCTTAAGGGCAGAAAACAGCGAGTCATGGTAAATGTTTTTTTTAAACACTGGAGGGTGGTAGGCAGATGTCAATGCTAAGACAATTGTTTTGTTTGATACACATATGACTTTGATGTTGGAATACAGAGTAAAATTTTAAAATTTTCCAGTAATACCAAAATTAGAGGAGTGGTAAACAGCGTGGATGATATCAATCCACTGCAACAGGACACAGATAGGCTAGCAGAATGGACAAGCAAGTAGCAGATGAAATTTCATACAGACAAGGGCAGGGTGATGCATTTTGGAAAAAGGGATAGGGAAAGGCAAAACAGACTTAATACCACAGTTCTAAAGAGTGTGTAGGCACAGAGGAACTGGCAAGGATGGGATGTGGGTGCAAAAATGCGCATAGATCTTTTAAGCTGGCAGGACATATTGATAGAGTGGTTAACAAGGCATATTGGATCTTAGACTTCATAAATAGAGGTCTTTGAGCACAAAAGCAGGGAAGTTATGCTGAACCTTTATAAAGCTCTGGTTAGGCCACAACAAGAGCACTCCATCCATTGCTGGGTCACCGTACTTTAAGAAAGATCGTGTCTTACTAACTTAATTGAATTTTTTGAAGAAGTAACAAGGAGGATTGATGAGGGTAGTGCAGTGGATGTTGTCTACATGGATTTTAGTAAGGCATATGACAAGGTCCCACATGATTACTGGTCAAAAAATTGAAATCCCATGGGATTCAGGATAAGGTGGTGAGTTGGATCTAAGATTGGCTTAGTGACAGGAAACAAAGGATAGTGATCAATGGATGTTTTTGCAAATAGAAAACTGTTTCCAGTGGTGTTCCACAGGGCTCAGTGTTGGGACCCTTGCTGTTTGTTGTATATATTAATGATTTGGACTTAAGTGTGGAAGGTATAATGGGGAAATTTGCGGATGACAAAAATTAGCCATGTAGTTCATATCTGTTGTCTCCTGAATTATATCAATTGGGTAAGTGGGTGGAAAAGTGGCAAATGGAATTCAATCCAGGGAAGTGTGAGGAAATGCATTTGGGGAAGGCAAACAAAGCAAGGGAATATACAAAAAAATGGGAGGATATTGAGGGGGGGTAGAGGAAGTGAGCGACTTTGGAGTGCATGTTCACAGGTCTCTGAAGGTGGCAGGATAAGGTGGTAAAGAAAGCATGTGGAATGTTTTCCCTTATTGGACGAGGTATTGAGTACAAAAGTAGGGATGTAATGCTGGAACTGTTATGGAACAGCTGGAATTGCACAGTTCTGGTCACTACATTACAGGAAGGATATAATGGCTCTAGAGTACGCTTGTTCAATCTTCACGTAACGGGGGCCACATCTAAAAACTTTTCTCACTGAAGGAGCTGATGAGCAAATTTCAGAAGGTTAAACTCTGGCATGACAATAAACATAGATTTCAAAATAAAACTGAGGTATGCAAAGAAACAACCTGCTGAGCAAAAAAACAATGAGTAATGATAGGGTGTGTGAAAGTGTGTCAGGCTCACACCCAGTCTCAGGGTGCTCAGTCACTCACCCTCACCCACTGTAAATGTGGATGAGAGTGCATGATGGTGTGTGTGAGTGAATGTGAATGAGAACCCTGATAGTGGGAGTGAGATAAACTTATGGACACGTTGTGGCCGTGCACTCTCTCTCTCACATTCCCTATACTCACTCACATCCCCCGACACTGTCACACCCACCCCACACTCTCTCAAACCTTCCTCGCACTCGCACACACCCACTCCCTCAAGTCACACTGTCTCACAACCATCACACATTCACACTTCCCCAACCACACACGCTCATGCACCTTCACACACACTCACACCTCCCCCACACACACACACCTCCCCCACACACACACACCTCCCCCACACACACACACCTCCCCCACACACTCACTATCCACAAATCACACATGCACATACACTATACCCCTCACACATCCCCCCCATACTCTCGCACCCATCCTCCCACACTCTCGCACACCCACCACCCCCACAAATCACACACGCTCACACCCACCAACTCTAACACAAACCACACCCTCTTACGATGTCACACCTCCTTCGCAAATCTCTCCCTCTCAGCCTTGCCCCCAAAACACTCTCACGCCTTCACCCACACTCTCTCATGCCTCACAGCACAGGAGCTCACACCCACAATACTCTCTCTCACCCCTCACTCCATCTCTCACACTCACAATACGCAACCCCCACACTCTCTCACACCCACACCCCACTAAATCACACTCTCACATCCACTACCTCCCAAAATCAGACTCTCTCACACCCACCACCCCCCAAATTACACTCTATCACACCGCCCCCACCAACACTCACGTACCACACTGTCCCACACCCACACACCACACTGTCCCACAACCACCACCCACACTCTCACAGCCCCACCCACACTGCTCCACACTCACCCCCTCTATGTATACTATTTCACACTCTCACAACCATCCCCACAATCTCTCACAGCTCATCCAAATTTCTTTATGCCCACTCCGCCAAATCACATGCTCTCACACGCAAACATTCTCTCAGAACGCCCCCCACACTCGCACAACCACAAACCCTCTCTCATCTTCCTCCCCAAATCACACACTCACACCCATCACCCGTCTGCATGCACTCACTCCCACCAACCCCACAATGACTCCCTCAAACCTCCCACAACACTCCCTCATACCTCTAACCCATGGTTGCATAACTCCCTGGCCCTCACACACGTACCCCAACACAATCTTGCACACAACCCAAATCACACTCACTCGCGCCCTCCCCTGCCCTCTCTCGCACCGTCCCAGCCTTCTCTTGCGCCCTCGCCGCATTCTCTCGCACCCTCCCCGCCTTCTCTCGCGCCCTCCCTCGCCCTCTCTCGCAACCTCCCCCAACCCTCTCGCACCCTCTCCCCTGCATCATCTGACACCTCTCCCCTGCAACATCTGACACTTCCCACCTTCGCCATCGGACACCTCTCCACTGCGTCATCCGACGCCTCTCCCCTGCACCAAATGTCGAGTCTACCCTGCATTATCCGACCCCTCTCCCCTGCACCATCCGCCACCATTCCGCGGCACCGTCCCACACATCTCCGCGGCACCGTCCCACACCAATCCGCGACAGCGTCTCACACCTCTCCCCTACATCGTCTCACATCTCTCCCCTACATCGTCTCACACCTCTCCGTGTCAGTGTCTCACACCTCTCCGCGTCAGCGTCTCACACCTCTCCGCGTCAGCGTCTCACACCTCTCCGCGTCAGCGTCTCACACCTCTCCGCTGCAGCGTCTCACACCTCTCCGCTGCAGCGTCTCACACCTCTCCGCTGCAGCGTCTCACACCTCTCCGCTGCAGCGTCTCACACCTCTCCGCTGCAGCGTCTCACACCTCTCCGCTGCAGCGTCTCACACCTCTCCGCTGCAGCGTCTCACACCTCTCCCCTGCAGCGTCTCACACCTCTCCCCTGCAGCGTCTCACACCTCTGCCCTGCAGCGTCTCACACCTCTGCCCTGCAGCGTCTCACACCTCTGCCCTGCAGCGTCTCACACCTCTGCCCTGCAGCGTCTCACACCTCTGCCCTGCAGCGTCTCACACCTCTGCCCTGCAGCGTCTCACACCTCTGCCCTGCAGCGTCTCACACCTCTGCCCTGCAGCGTCTCACACCTCTGCCCTGCAGCGTCTCACACCTCTGCCCTGCAGCGTCTCACACCTCTGCCCTGCAGCGTCTCACACCTCTGCCCTGCAGCGTCTCACACCTCTGCCCTGCAGCGTCTCACACCTCTGCCCTGCAGCGTCTCACACCTCTGCCCTGCAGCGTCTCACACCTCTGCCCTGCAGCGTCTCACACCTCTGCCCTGCAGCGTCTCACACCTCTGCCCTGCAGCGTCTCACACCTCTGCCCTGCAGCGTCTCACACCTCTGCCCTGCAGCGTCTCACACCTCTCCCCTGCAGCGTCTCACACCTCTCCCCTGCAGCGTCTCACACCTCTCCCACGCAGCGTCTCGAACATCTCCCCTGCAGCGTCTCACACCTCTCCCCTGCAGCGTCTCACACGTCTCCCCTGCACCATCGCGTACCTCGCCCCTACACCATCGCGCACCTCGCCCCTACACCATCGCGCACCTCGCCCCTACACCATCACACACCTCTCTCCTACACCATCGCACACCTCTTGTGTACACCATCGCATGCCTCTCCCCTACACCATCGCAAATCTCTCCACTACACCATCGCAAATCTCTCCCAAACACCATCGCACAAGTCTCCTCTACGCCATCTCACATCTCTCCCTTACATCTCACAACTCTGCTGTACACCATCAGAATCTCGATTCTACCCAACACCAACTTGCACCACTGACCCCTGCGCCCCTTCTGGGCCCCAAATTACCTCAAACCTCGTCCCGTGTTCCCTGACGCCTCGTCCCACATTCCCTCACGCCTTGCCACACATTCCCTCACGCCTCACCCCATGCTCTCTCATGACTCCCCCAACGCATTCTATCGTGCAAACACCCAGATGCGTTCATGGAACCTCCGAAGACTCGCTCTCGCCTGACCCCATGCGCTCTAACGCCTCCACAACAACCTCAGAATCTCACAGCTCCCCATCCAGCATCTCAGGCCTCTCCCCTACAGCGTTTCTCGCCTCACCACGGCAGCGTCTCTCGCCTCTCCGCGGCAGCGTCTCGCCCCTCTCCGCGGCAGCGTCTCACGCCTCTCCACGGCAGCTTCTCTCGCCTCGCCGCGGCAGCGTCTCACGCCTCGCCGCGGCAGCGTCTCTCGCCTCTCCGCGGCAGCGTCCCGCGCCTCTCTGCGGCCGCGTCCCGCGCCTCTCCTCTGCAGCGTCCCGCGCCGCTCCCACGCACCGTCTCGCGCCTCTCCCACGCACCGTCTTGCGCCTCTCCCACGCACCGTCTCGCGCCTCTCCCACGCACCGTCTCGCGCCTCTCCCCTGCACCATCTCGCGCCTCTCGCCTCCAGCATCTCACACCTCTCCCTTGCAGCATCGCACATCTCTCTACAACACCATCCCACACCTCTCCACTACAACATCCCACACTTCTCCACTACACCATCCCACCCCTCTCCACTACACCATCCCACACCTCTCCACTACACCATCCCACACCTCTCCACTACAACATCTCACACCTCTCCCCTACACCATCGCGCACCTCTCCCTTACACCATCGCACACCTCTCTCCTACACCAACGCACACCTCTTGTGTACACCATCGCAAATCTCTCCCCTACACCATTGCAAATCTCTCCCCTACACCATCGCAAATCTCTCCCCTACACCATCGCAAATCTCTCCGCTACACCATTGCAAATCTCTCCACTACACCACTTAACAACTCTCCCCAACACCATCGCACAACTCTCCTCCACGCCATCTCACATCTCTCCCTTACATCTCACAACTCTGCTGTACACCATCAGAATCTCGCTTCTACCCAACACCAACTTGCACCACCGACCCCTGCGCCCCTTCTAGGCCCCAAATTACCTCAGACCTCGTCCCGTGTTCCCTGACGCCCCGTCCCACATTCCCTTACGCCTTGCCACAAATTCCCTCACGCCTCACCCCATGCTCTCTCATGACTCCCCCAGCGCATTCTATCGCGCAAACACCCAGATGCGTTCATGGAACCTCCGAAGACTCGCTCTCGCCTGACCCCATGCGCTCTAACGCCTCCACAACAACCTTAGAATCTCACACCTCCCCACCCAGCATCTCAGGCCTCTTCCCTACAGCGTCTCTCGCCTCTCCGCGGCAGCGTCTCTCGCCTCTCCGCGGCAGCGTCTCACACCACGCCGCGGCAGCGTCTCACGCCTCTCATCTGCACCGCCTCACGCCTCTCCCCTGCACCATCTCACGCCTCCACCCTGCACCATCTCACGCCTCTATCCTGCACCATCTCACGCGTCTCCCCTGCACCATCTCACGCCTCTCCCCTGCACCATCTCACGCCTCTCCCCTGCACCATCTCACGCCTCTCCCCGCACCATCTCACGCCTCTCCCCTGCACCATCTCACGCCTCTCCCCTGCACCATCTCACGCCTCTCCCATGCACCATCTCACGCCTCTCCCCTGCACCATCTCACGCCTCTCCCCTGCACCATCTCACACCTCTCCCCTGCACCATCTCACACTTCTCCCCTGCACCATCTCACGCCTCTCCCCTGCCCCATCTCGTGCCTCTGCCCTGCCCCATCTCACGCCTCTCCCCTGCACAATCTCACGCCTCTCCCCTGCACAATCTCACGCCTCTCCCCTGCACAATCTCACGCCTCTCCCCTGCACAATCTCACGCCTCTCCCCTGCACAATCTCACGCCTCTCCCCTGCACCATCTCACGCCTCTCCCCTGCACCATCTCACGCCTCTCCCCTGCACCATCTCACGCCTCTCCCCTGCACCATCTCACGCCTCTCCCCTGCACCATCTCACGCCTCTCCCCTGCACCATCTCACGCCTCTCCCCTGCACCATCTCACGCCTCTCCCCTGCACCATCTCACGCCTCTCCGCTACAGCATCTCACGCCTCTCCCCTGCACCATCTCACGCCTCCAGCTGCAGCAACTCACACCTCACCACTGCACCATCTCACACCACTCCCCTGCACCATCTCACGCGTCTCCGCTACTGCATCTCACGCATCTCACACCTCTCCCCTGCACCATCTCACGCCTCTACCCTGCACCATCTCACGCCTCTCCCCTGCACCATCTCACGCCTCTCCCCTGCACCATCTCACGCCTCTCCCCTGCACCATCTCACGCCTCTTCCCTGCACCATCTCACGCCTCTTCCCTGCACCATCTCACGCCTCTCCCCTGCACCATCTCACGCCTCTCCCCTGCACCATCTCACGCCTCTCCCCTGCACCATCTCACGCCTCTCCCCTGCACCATCTCACGCCTCTCCCTTACACCATCTCACGCCTCTCCCTTACACCATCTCACGCCTCTCCCCTGCACCATCTCACGCCTCTCCCCTGCACCATCTCACGCCTCTCGCCTGCACCATCTCACGCCTCTCCCCTGCACCATCTCACGCCTCTCCCCTGCACCATCTCACGCCTCTCCCCTGCACCATCTCACGCCTCTCCCCTGCACCATCTCACGCCTCTCCCCTGCACCATCTCACGCCTCTCCCCTGCACCATCTCACGCCTCTCCCCTGCACCATCTCACGCCTCTCCCCTGCACCATCTCACGCCTCTCGCCTGCACCATCTCACGCCTCTCCCCTGCACCATCTCACGCCTCTCCCCTGCACCATCTCACGCCTCTCCCCTGCAGCATCTCACGCCTCTCCCCTGCACCATCTCACGCCTCTCCCCTGCACCATCTCACGCCTCTCCCCTGCACCATCTCACGCCTCTCCCCTGCAGCATCTCACGCCTCTCCCCTGCAGCATCTCACGCCTCTCCCCTGCAGCATCTCACGCCTCTCCCCTGCAGCATCTCACGCCTCTCCCCTGCACCATCTCACGCCTCTCCCCTGCACCATCGCACGCCTCTCCCCTGCACCATCGCACGCCTCTCCCCTGCACCATCTCACGCCTCTCCCCTGCACCATCTCACGCCTCTCCCCTGCACCATCTCACGCCTCTCCCCTGCAGCATCTCACGCCTCTCCCCTGCAGCATCTCACGCCTCTCCCCTGCAGCATCTCACGCCTCTCCCCTGCACCATCTCACGCCTCTCCCCTGCACCATCTCACGCCTCTCCCCTGCACCATCTCACGCCTCTCCCCTGCACCATCTCACGCCTCTCCCCTGCACCATCTCACGCCTCTCCCCTGCACCATCTCACGCCTCTCCCCTGCACCATCTCACGCCTCTCCCCTGCACCATCTCACGCCTCTCCCCTGCACCATCTCACGCCTCTCCCCTGCACCATCTCACGCCTCTTCCCCGGCACCATCTCACGCCTCTTCCCCGGCACCATCTCACGCCTCTTCCCCGGCACCATCTCACGCCTCTCCCCTGCACCATCTCACGCCTCTCCCCTGCACCATCTCACGCCTCTCCCCTGCACCATCTCACGCCTCTCCCCTGCACCATCTCACGCCTCTCCCCTGCACCATCTCACGCCTCTCCCCTGCACCATCTCACGCCTCTCCCCTGCACCATCTCACGCCTCTCCCCTGCACCATCTCACGCCTCTCCCCTGCACCATCTCACGCCTCTCCCCTGCACCATCTCACGCCTCTCCCCTGCACCATCTCACGCCTCTCCCCTGCACCATCTCACGCCTCTCCCCTGCACCATCTCACGCCTCTCCCCTGCACCATCTCACGCCTCTCCCCTGCACCATCTCACGCCTCTCCCCTGCACCATCTCACGCCTCTCCCCTGCACCATCTCACGCCTCTCCCCTGCACCATCTCACGCCTCTCCCCTGCACCATCTCACGCCTCTCCCCTGCACCATCTCACGCCTCTCCCCTGCACCATCTCACGCCTCTCCCCTGCACCATCTCACGCCTCTCCCCTGCACCATCTCACGCCTCTCCCCTGCACCATCTCACGCCTCTCCCCTGCACCATCTCACGCCTCTCCCCTGCACCATCTCACGCCTCTCCCCTGCACCATCTCACGCCTCTCCCCTGCACCATCTCACGCCTCTCCCCTGCACCATCTCACGCCTCTCCCCTGCACCATCTCACGCCTCTCCCCTGCACCATCTCACGCCTCTCCCCTGCACCATCTCACGCCTCTCCCCTGCACCATCTCACGCCTCTCCCCTGCACCATCTCACGCCTCTCCCCTGCACCATCTCACGCCTCTCCCCTGCACCATCTCACGCCTCTCCCCTGCACCATCTCACGCCTCTCCCCTGCACCATCTCACGCCTGTCCCCTGCACCATCTCACGCCTCTCCCCTGCACCATCTCACACCTCTCCCCTGCACCAACTCACACCTCTCCCCTGCACCATCTCACACCTCTCCCCTGCACCATCTCACACCTCTCCCCTGCACCATCTCACACCTCTCCCCTGCACCATCTAACACCCCTCCACTGCACCATCTCACACCCCTCCCCTGCACCATCTCACACCTCTCCCCTGCACCATCTCACACCTCTCCCCTGCACCATCTCACACCTCTCCCCTGCACCATCTCACACCTCTCCCCTGCACCAGCTCACACCTCTCACCTGCACCATCTCACACCTGTACCCTGCACCATCTCACGCCAGTACCCTGCACCATCTCACGCCCGTACCCTGCACCATCTCACGCCTCTCCCCTGCATCATCGCACGCCTCTCCCCTGCACCATCTCACGCCTCACCCCGGACCATCTCACACCTCTCCCGTGCACCATCTCACACCTCTCCACAGCACCATCTCACAACTCTCCCCTGCACCATCTCACGCGTCTCCGCTACTGCATCTCACGCATCTCACACCTCTCCCCTGCACCATCTCACGCCTCTCCCCTGCACCATCTCACGCCTCTCCCCTGCACCATCTCACGCCTCTCCCCTGCACCATCTCACGCCTCTCCCCGGCACCATCTCACGCCTCTCCCCTGCACCATCTCACGCCTCTCCCCTGCACCATCTCACGCCTCTCCCCTGCACCATCTCACGCCTCTCCCCTGCACCATCTCACGCCTCTCCCCTGCACCATCTCACGCCTCTCCCCTGCACCATCTCACGCCTCTCCCCTGCACCATCTCACGCCTCTCCCCTGCACCATCTCACGCCTCTCCACTGCACCATCTCACGCCTCTCCACTGCACCATCTCACGCCTCTCCACTGCACCATCTCACGCCTCTCCACTGCACCATCTCACGCCTCTCCCCTGCACCATCTCACGCCTCTCCCCTGCACCATCTCACGCCTCTCCCCTGCACCATCTCACGCCTCTCCCCTGCACCATCTCACGCCTCTCCCCTGCACCATCTCACGCCTCTCCCCTGCACCATCTCACGCCTCTCCCCTGCAACATCTCCCGCCTCTCCCCTGCAACATCTCACGCCTCTCCCCTGCACCATCTCACGCCTCTACACTACAGCATCTCACACCTCTCCCCTGCAACATCTCACGCCTCTCCCCTGCACCATCTCACGCCTCTACGCTACAGCATCTCACACCTCTCCCCTGCAACATCTCACGCCTCTCCCCTGCACAATCTTACGCCTCTCCCCTGCACCATCTAACGCCTCTCCGTTACAGCATCTCACGCCTCTCCGCTACAGCATCTCACGCCTCTCCGCTACAGCATCTCACGCCTCTCCCCTGCACCATCTCACGCCTCTCCCCTGCACCATCTCACGCCTCTCCCCTGCACCATCTCACGCCTCCAGCTGCAGCATCTCACACCTCTCCCCTGCACCATCTCACACCTCTCCCCTGCACCATCTCACACCTCTCACCTGCACCATCTCACACCTGTACCCTGCACCATCTCACGCCAGTACCCTGCACCGTCTCACGCCAGTACCCTGCACCGTCTCACGCCAGTACCCTGCACCGTCTCACGCCTCTCCCCTGCATCGTCGCACGCCTCTCCCCTGCACCATCTCACGCCTCACCCCGGACCATCTCACACCTCTCCCGTGCACCATCTCACACCTCTCCACTGCACCATCTCACAACTCTCCCCTGCACCATCTCACGCGTCTCCGCTACTGCATCTCACGCCTCTCCCCTGCACCATCTCACGTGTCTCCGCTACTGCATCTCACGCATCTCACACCTCTCCAATGCACCATCTCACGCCTCTCCCCTGCACCATCTCACGCCTCTCCCATGCGCCATCTCACGCCTCTCCCCTGCGCCATCTCACGCCTCTCCCCAGCACCATCTCACGCCACACCCCGGCACCATCTCACGCCTCACCCCGGCACCATCTCACGCCTCTCCCCTGCACCATCTCACGCCTCTCCCCTGCACCATCTCACGCCTCTCCCCTGCACCATCTCACGCCTCTCCCCTGCACCATCTCACGCCTCTCCCCTGCACCATCTCACGCCTCTCCCCTGCACCATCTCACGCCTCTCCCCTGCACCATCTCACGCCTCTCCCCTGCACCATCTCACGCATCTCCCCTGCACCATCTCACGCCTCTCCCCTGCACCATCTCACGCCTCTCCACTGCACCATCTCACGCCTCTCCACTGCACAATCTCACGCCTCTCCACTGCACCATCTCACGCCTCTCCACTGCACCATCTCACGCCTCTCCACTGCACCATCTCACGCCTCTCCACTGCACCATCTCACGCCTCTCCACTGCACCATCTCACGCCTCTCCCCTGTACCATCTCACGCCTCTCCCCTGTACCATCTCACGCCTCTCCCCTGCACCATCTCACGCCTCTCCCCTGCACCATCTCACGCCTCTCCCCTGCACCATCTCACGCCTCTCGACTGCAACATCTCACGCCTCTCCCCTGCAACATCTCACGCCTCTCCCCTGCACCATCTCACGCCTCTCCCCTGCACCATCTCACGCCTCTCCGCTACAGCATGTCACTCGTCACCCCTGCAACATCTCACGCCTCTCCCCTGCACCATCTCACGCCTCTCCCCTGCACCATCTCACGCCTCTCCGCTACAGCATCTCACGCCTCTCCGCTACAGCATCTCACGCCTCTCCCCTGCACCATCTCACGCCTCTCCCCTGCACCATCTCACGCCTCTCCCCTGCACCATCTCACACCTCTCCCCTGCACCATCTCACGCCTCTCCCCTGCACCATCTCACGCCTCTCCCCTGCACCATCTCACACCTCTCCCCTGCACCATCTCACGCCTCTCCCCTGCACCATCTCACGCCTCTCCCCTGCACCATCTCGCGCCTCTCCCCTGCACCATCTCGCGCCACTCCCCTGCACCATCTCGCGCCTCTCCCCTGCACCATCTCGCGCCTCTCCCCTGCACCATCTCGCGCCTCTCCCCTGCACCATCTCGCGCCTCTCCCCTGCACCATCTCGCGCCTCTCCCCTGCACCATCTCGCGCCTCTCCCCTGCACCATCTCGCGCCTCTCCCCTGCACCATCTCGCGCCTCTCCCCTGCACCATCTCGCGCCTCTCCCCGGAACCATCTCACGCCACACCCCGGCACCATCTCACGCCGCACCCCTGCACCATCTCACGCCTCTCCCCTGCACCATCGCACGCCTCTCCCCTGCACCATCTCGCGCCTCTCCCCTGCACCATCTCGCGCCTCTCCCCTGCACCATCTCGCGCCTCTCCCCTGCACCATCTCGCGCCTCTCCCCTGCACCATCTCGCGCCTCTCCCCTGCACCATCTCACACCTCTCCCCTGCACCATCTCACACCTCTCCCCTGCACCATCTCACACCTCTCCCCTGCACCATCTCACACCTCTCCCCTGCACCATCTCACACCTCTCCCCTGCACCATCTCACACCTCTCCCCTGCACCATCTCACACCTCTCCCCTGCACCATCTCACACCTCTCCCCTGCACCATCTCACACCTCTCCCCTGCACCATCTCACACCTCTCCCCTGCACCATCTCACACCTCTCCCCTGCACCATCTCACACCTCTCCCCTGCACCATCTCACACCTCTCCCCTGCACCATCTCACACCTCTCCCCTGCACCATCTCACACCTCTCCCCTGCACCATCTCACACCTCTCCCCTGCACCATCTCCCACCTCTCCCCTGCACCATCTCACACCTCTCCCCCGCACCATCTCACACCTCTCCCCCGCACCATCTCACACCTCTCCCCTGCACCATCTCACACCTCTCCCCTGCACCATCTCACACCTCTCCCCTGCACATCTCACACCTCTCCCCTGCACCATCTCACACCTCTCCCCTGCACCATCTCACACCTCTCCCCTGCACCATCTCACGCCTCTCCCCTGCACCATCTCACGCCTCTCCCCTGCACCATCTCACGCCTCTCCCCTGCACCATCTCACGCCTCTCCCCTGCACCATCTCACGCCTCTCCCCTGCACCATCTCACGCCTCACCCCTGCACCATCTCACGCCTCACCCCTGCACCATCTCACGCCTCTCCCCTGCACCATCTCACGCCTCTCCCCGGCACCATCTCACGCCTCTCCCCGGCACCATCTCACGCCTCTCCCCGGCACCATCTCACGCCTCTCCCCTGCACCATCTCACGCCTCTCCCCTGCACCATCTCACGCCTCTCCCCTGCACCATCTCACGCCTCTCCCCTGCACCATCTCACGCCTCTCCCCTGCACCATCTCACGCCTCTCCCCTGCACCATCTCACGCCTCTCCCCTGCACCATCTCACGCCTCTCCCCTGCACCATCTCACGCCTCTCCCCTGCACCATCTCACGCATCTCCCCTGCACCATCTCACGCCTCTCCCCTGCACCATCTCACGCCTCTCCCCTGCACCATCTCACGCCTCTCCCCTGCACCATCTCACGCCTCTCCCCTGCACCATCTCACGCCTCTCCACTGCACCATCTCACGCCTCTCCCCTGCACCATCTCACGCCTCTCCCCTGCACCATCTCACGCCTCTCCACTGCACCATCTCACGCCTCTCCCCTGCACCATCTCACGCCTCTCCCCTGCACCATCTCACGCCTCTCCACTGCACCATCTCACGCCTCTCCCCTGCACCATCTCACGCCTCTCCCCTGCACCATCTCACGCCTCTCCCCTGCACCATCTCACGCCTCTCCCCTGCACCATCTCACGCCTCTCCCCTGCACCATCTCACGCCTCTCCCCTGCACCATCTCACACCTCTCCCCTGCACCATCTCACGCCTCTCCCCTGCACCATCTCACGCCTCTCCCCTGCACCATCTCACGCCTCTCCCCTGCACCATCTCACGCCTCTCCCCTGCACCATCTCACGCCTCTCCCCTGCACCATCTCACGCCTCTCCCCTGCACCATCTCACGCCTCTCCCCTGCAGCATCTCACAGCCTCTCCCCTGCACCATCTCACGCCTCTCCCCTGCAGCATCTCACGACTCTCCCCTGCAGCATCTCACGACTCTCCCCTGCAGCATCTCACGCCTCTCCCCTGCAGCATCTCACGCCTCTCCCCTGCACCATCTCACACCTCTCCCCTGCACCATCTCACGCCTCTCCCCTGCACCATCTCACGCCTCTCCCCTGCACCATCTCACGCCTCTCCCCTGCACCATCTCACACCTCTCCCCTGCACCATCTCACGCCTCTCCCCTGCACCATCTCACGCCTCTCCCCCGCACCATCTCACGCCTCTCCCCCGCACCATCTCACGCCTCTCCCCCGCACCATCTCACGCCTCTCCCCTGCACCATCTCACGCCTCTCCCCTGCACCATCTCACGCCTCTCCCCTGCACCATCTCACGCCTCTCCCCTGCGCCATCTCACACCTCTCCCCTGCACCATCTCACACCTCTCCCCTGCACCATCTCACACCTCTCCCCTGCACCATCTCGCGCCTCTCCCCTGCACCATCTCGCGCCTCTCCCCTGCACCATCTCGCGCCTCTCCCCTGCACCATCTCGCGCCTCTCCCCTGCACCATCTCACGCCTCTCCCCTGCACCATCTCACGCCTCTCCCCTGCACCATCTCACACCTCTCCCCTGCACCATCTCACACCTCTCCCCTGCACCATCTCACACCTCTCCCCTGCACCATCTCACACCTCTCCCCTGCACCATCTCACACCTCTCCCCTGCACCATCTCACACCTCTCCCCTGCACCATCTCACACCTCTCCCCTGCACCATCTCACACCTCTCCCCTGCACCATCTCACACCTCTCCCCTGCACCATCTCACACCTCTCCCCTGCACCATCTCACACCTCTCCCCTGCACCATCTCACACCTCTCCCCTGCACCATCTCACACCTCTCCCCTGCACCATCTCACACCTCTCCCCTGCACCATCTCACACCTCTCCCCTGCACCATCTCACACCTCTCCCCTGCACCATCTCACACCTCTCCCCTGCACCATCTCACACCTCTCCCCTGCACCATCTCACACCTCTCCCCTGCACCATCTCACACCTCTCCCCTGCACCATCTCACACCTCTCCCCTGCACCATCTCACACCTCTCCCCTGCACCATCTCACACCTCTCCCCTGCACCATCTCACACCTCTCCCCTGCACCATCTCACAGCCTCTCCCCTGCACCATCTCACGCCTCTCCCCTGCACCATCTCACGCCTCTCCCCTGCACCATCTCACGCCTCTCCCTGCACCATCTCACGCCTCTCCCCTGCACCATCTCACGCCTCTCCCCTGCACCATCTCACGCCTCTCCCTTGCACCATCTCACGCCTCTCCCCTGCACCATCTCACGCCTCTCCCCTGCACCATCTCACGCCTCTCCCCTGCACCATCTCACGCCTCTCCCCTGCACCATCTCACGCCTCTCCCCTGCACCATCTCACGCCTCTCCCCTGCACCATCTCACGCCTCTCCCCTGCACCATCTCACGCCTCTCCCCTGCACCATCTCACGCCTCTCCCCTGCACCATCTCACGCCTCTCCCCTGCACCATCTCACGCCTCTCCCCTGCACCATCTCACGCCTCTCCCCTGCACCATCTCACGCCTCTCCCCTGCACATCTCACGCCTCTCCCCTGCACCATCTCACGCCTCTCCCCTGCACCATCTCACGCCTCTCCCCTGCACCATCTCACGCCTCTCCCCTGCACATCTCACGCCTCTCCCCTGCACCATCTCACGCCTCTCCCCTGCACCATCTCACGCCTCTCCCCTGCACCATCTCACGCCTCTCCCCTGCACCATCTCACGCCTCTCCCCTGCACCATCTCACGCCTCTCCCCTGCAACATCTCACGCCTCTCCCCTGCACCATCTCACACCTCTCCCCTGCACCATCTCACGCCTCTCCCCTGCACCATCTCACGCCTCTCCCCTGCACCATCTCACGCCTCTCCCCTGCACCATCTCACGCCTCTCCCCTGCACCATCTCACGCCTCTCCCCTGCACCATCTCACGCCTCTCCCCTGCACCATCTCACGCCTCTCCCCTGCACCATCTCACGCCTCTCCCCTGCACCATCTCACGCCTCTCCCCTGCACCATCTCACACCTCTCCCCTGCACCATCTCACACCTCTCCCCTGCACCATCTCACGCATCTCACACCTCTCCCCTGCACCATCTCACGCATCTCACACCTCTCCCCTGCACCATCTCACACCTCTCCCCTGCACCATCTCACACCTCTCCCCTGCACCATCTCACACCTCTCCCCTGCACCATCTCACACCTCTCCCCTGCACCATCTCACACCTCTCCCCTGCACCATCTCACAGCTCTCCCCTGCACCATCTCACAGCTCTCCCCTGCACCATCTCACAGCTCTCCCCTGCACCATCTCACAGCTCTCCCCTGCACCATCTCACAGCTCTCCCCTGCACCATCTCACAGCTCTCCCCTGCACCATCTCACGCCTCTCCCCTGCACCATCTCACGCCTCTCCCCTGCACCATCTCACACCTCTCCCCTGCACCATCTCACGCCTCTCCCCTGCAGCATCTCACACCTCTCCCCTGCAGCATCTCACGCCTCTCCCCTGCAGCATCTCACGCCTCTCCCCTGCACCATCTCACGCCTCTCCCCTGCACCATCTCACACCTCTCCCCTGCACCATCTCACACCTCTCCCGTGCACCATCTCACACCTCTCCCCTGCACCATCTCACACCTCTCCCCTGCACCATCTCACACCTCTCCCCTGCACCATCTCACACCTCTCCCCTGCACCGTCTCACACCTCTCCCCTGCACCATCTCACACCTCTCCCCTGCACCATCTCACACCTCTCCCCTGCACCATCTCACGCCTCTCCCCTGCAAAAACTCACACCTCTCCCCTGCACCATCTCACGCCTCTCCGCTACAGAATCTCACGCCTCTCCCCTGCACCATCTCACGCCTCTCCGCAGCACCATCTCACGCCTCTCCCCTTAACCATCTCACAACTCTCCCCTGCACCATCTCACGCCTCTCCCCTGCACCATCTCACGCCCCTCCCCTGCACCATCTCACACCTCTCCCCTGCACCATCTCACACCTCTCCCCTGCACCATCTCACACCTCTCCCCTGCACCATCTCACACCTCTCCCCTGCACCATCTCACACCTCTCCCCTGCACCATCTCACACCTCTCCCCTGCACCATCTCACACCTCTCCCCTGCACCATCTCACACCTCTCCCCTGCACCATCTCACACCTCTCCCCTGCACCATCTCACACCTCTCCCCTGCACCATCTCACACCTCTCCCCTGCACCATCTCACACCTCTCCCCTGCACCATCTCACACCTCTCCCCTGCACCATCTCACACCTCTCCCCTGCACCATCTCACACCTCTCCCCTGCACCATCTCACAGCCTCTCCCCTGCACATCTCACACCTCTCCCCTGCACCATCTCACGCCTCTCCCCTGCACCATCTCACACCTCTCCCCTGCACCATCTCACACCTCTCCCCTGCACCATCTCACGCCTCTCCCCTGCACCATCTCACGCCTCTCCCCTGCACCATCTCACGCCTCTCCCCTGCACCATCTCACACCTCTCCCCTGCACCATCTCACACCTCTCCCCTGCACCATCTCACACCTCTCCCCTGCACCATCTCACACCTCTCCCCTGCACCATCTCACACCTCTCCCCTGCACCATCTCACACCTCTCCCCTGCACCATCTCACACCTCTCCCCTGCACCATCTCACACCTCTCCCCTGCACCATCTCACACCTCTCCCCTGCACCATCTCACACCTCTCCCCTGCACCATCTCACACCTCTCCCCTGCACCATCTCACACCTCTCCCCTGCACCATCTCACACCTCTCCCCTGCACCATCTCACACCTCTCCCCTGCACCATCTCACACCTCTCCCCTGCACCATCTCACGCCTCTCCCCTGCACCATCTCACGCCTCTCCCCTGCACCATCTCACGCCTCTCCCCTGCACCATCTCACGCCTCTCCCCTGCACCATCTCACGCCTCTCCCCTGCACCATCTCACAGCCTCTCCCCTGCACCATCTCACGCCTCTCCCCTGCACCATCTCACGCCTCTCCCCTGCACCATCTCACGCCTCTCCCCTGCACCATCTCACGCCTCTCCCCTGCACCATCTCACGCCTCTCCCCTGCACCATCTCACGCCTCTCCCCTGCACCATCTCACGCCTCTCCCCTGCACCATCTCACACCTCTCCCCTGCACCATCTCACGCCTCTCCCCTGCACCATCTCACGCCTCTCCCTGCACCATCTCACGCCTCTCCCTGCACCATCTCACGCCTCTCCCCTGCACCATCTCACGCCTCTCCCCTGCACCATCTCACGCCTCTCCCCTGCACCATCTCACACCTCTCCCCTGCACCATCTCACGCCTCTCCCATGCACCATCTCACACCTCTCCCCTGCACCATCTCACGCCTCTCCCCTGCACCATCTCACGCCTCTCCCCTGCACCATCTCACGCCTCTCCCCTGCACCATCTCACGCCTCTCCCCTGCACCATCTCACGCCTCTCCCCTGCACCATCTCACGCCTCTCCCCTGCACCATCTCACGCCTCTCCCCTGCACCATCTCACGCCTCTCCCCTGCACCATCTCACGCCTCTCCCCTGCACCATCTCACGCCTCTCCCCTGCACCATCTCACGCCTCTCCCCTGCACCATCTCACGCCTCTCCCCTGCACCATCTCACGCCTCTCCCCTGCACCATCTCACGCCTCTCCCCTGCACCATCTCACGCCTCTCCCCTGCACCATCTCACGCCTCTCCCCTGCACCATCTCACGCCTCTCCCCTGCACCATCTCACGCCTCTCCCCTGCACCATCTCACGCCTCTCCCCTGCACCATCTCACGCCTCTCCCCTGCACATCTCACGCCTCTCCCCTGCACCATCTCACGCCTCTCCCCTGCACCATCTCACGCCTCTCCCCTGCACCATCTCACGCCTCTCCCCTGCACCATCTCACGCCTCTCCCCTGCACCATCTCACGCCTCTCCCCTGCACCATCTCACGCCTCTCCCCTGCACCATCTCACGCCTCTCCCCTGCACCATCTCACGCCTCTCCCCTGCACCATCTCACGCCTCTCCCCTGCACCATCTCACGCCTCTCCCCTGCACCATCTCACGCTCTCCCTGCACCATCTCACGCCTCTCCCCTGCACCATCTCACGCCTCTCCCCTGCACCATCTCACTCCTCTCCCCTGCACCATCTCACGCCTCTCCCCTGCACCATCTCACGCCTCTCCCCTGCAGCATCTCACGCCTCTCCCCTGCACCATCTCACGCCTCTCCCCTGCACCATCTCACACCCTCTCCCTGCACCATCTCACACCTCTCCCCTGCACCATCTCACACCTCTCCCCTGCACCATCTCACAGCTCTCCCCTGCACCATCTCACAGCTCTCCCCTGCACCATCTCACACCTCTCCCCTGCACCATCTCACACCTCTCCCCTGCACCATCTCACACCTCTCCCCTGCACCATCTCACACCTCTCCCCTGCAGCATCTCACACCTCTCCCCTGCACCATCTCACACCTCTCCCCTGCACCATCTCACACCTCTCCCCTGCACCATCTCACACCTCTCCCCTGCACATCTCACACCTCTCCCCTGCACATCTCACACCTCTCCCCTGCACCATCTCACACCTCTCCCCTGCACCATCTCACACCTCTCCCCTGCACCATCTCACACCTCTCCCTTGCACCATCTCACACCTCTCCCCTGCACCATCTCACACCTCTCCCCTGCACCATCTCACACCTCTCCCCTGCACCATCTCACACTCTCCCCTGCACCATCTCACACCTCTCCCCTGCACCATCTCACACCTCTCCCCTGCACCATCTCACGCCTCTCCCCTGCACCATCTCACGCCTCTCCCCTGCACCATCTCACGCCTCTCCCCTGCACCATCTCACGCCTCTCCCCTGCACCATCTCACGCCTCTCCCCTGCACCATCTCACGCCTCTCCCCTGCAGCATCTCACGCCTCTCCCCTGCAGCATCTCACGCCTCTCCCCTGCAGCATCTCACGCCTCTCCCCTGCACCATCTCACAGCTCTCCCCTGCACCATCTCACAGCTCTCCCCTGCAACATCTCACGCCTCTCCCCTGCAACATCTCACGCCTCTCCCCTGCACCATCTCACGCCTCTCCCCTGCACCATCTCACGCCTCTCCCCTGCACCATCTCACACCTCTCCCTGCACCATCTCACACCTCTCCCCTGCACCATCTCACGCCTCTCCCCTGCACCATCTCACGCCTCTCCCTGCACCATCTCACACCTCTCCCCTGCACCAACTCACGCCTCTCCCCTGCACCATCTCACGCCTCTCCCCTGCACCATCTCACCCTCTCCCCTGCACCATCTCACACCTCTCCCCTGCACCATCTCACACCTCTCCCCTGCACCATCTCACACCTCTCCCCTGCACCATCTCACACCTCTCCCCTGCACCATCTCACACCTCTCCCCTGCACCATCTCACACCTCTCCCCTGCACCATCTCACACCTCTCCCCTGCACCATCTCACACCTCTCCCCTGCACCATCTCACCCCTCTCCGCTACAGCATCTCACACCTCTCCCCTGCAGCATCTCACACCTCTCCCCTGCAGCATCTCACACCTCTCCCCTGCACCATCTCACACCTCTCCCCTGCACCATCTCACACCTCTCCCCTGCACCATCTCACACCTCTCCCCTGCAGCATCTCACACCTCTCCCCTGCACCATCTCACACCTCTCCCCTGCACCATCTCACATCTCTCCCCTGCACCATCTCACACCTCTCCCCTGCACAATCTCACACCTCTCCCCTGCAACATCTCCCGCCTCTCCCCTGCAACATCTCCCGCCTCTCCCCTGCAGAACGTCATGTCTCTCCCCTGCACCATCTCACGCCTCTCCCCTGCACCATCTCACACCTCTCCCCTGCACCATCTCACACCTCTCCCCTGCACCATCTCACACCTCTCCCCTGCACCATCTCACACCTCTCCCCTGCACCATCTCACACCTCTCCCCTGCACCATCTCACACCTCTCCCCTGCACCATCTCACACCTCTCCCCTGCACCATCTCACGCCTCTCCCCTGCACCATCTCACACCTCTCCACTGCACCATCTCACTCCTCTCCCCTGCACCATCTCACAACTCTCCCCTGCACCATCTCACGCCTCTCCCCTGCACCATCTCACGCCTCTCCCCTGCGGCATCTCACGCCTCTCCCCTGCGGCATCTCACGCCTCTCCCCTGCGGCATCTCACGCCTCTCCCCTGCGGCATCTCACGCCTCTCCCCTGCACCATCTCACGCCTCTCCCCTGCGGCATCTCACGCCTCTCCCCTGCACCATCTCACGCCTCTCCCTGCACCATCTCACGCCTCTCCCCTGCACCATCTCACGCCTCTCCCCTGCACCATCTCACGCCTCTCCCCTGCACCATCTCACGCCTCTCCCCTGCACCATCTCACGCCTCTCCCCTGCACCATCTCACGCCTCTCCCCTGCACCATCTCGCGCCTCTCCCCTGCACCATCTCACGCCTCTCCCTGCACCATCTCACGCCTCTCCCCTGCACCATCTCACGCCTCTCCCCTGCACCATCTCACACCTCTCCCCTGCACCATCTCACACCTCTCCCCTGCACCATCTCACACCTCTCCCCTGCACCATCTCACACCTCTCCCCTGCACCATCTCACACCTCTCCCCTGCACCATCTCACACCTCTCCCCTGCACCATCTCACACCTCTCCCCTGCACCATCTCACGCCTCTCCCCTGCACCATCTCACACCTCTCCCCTGCACCATCTCACACCTCTCCCCTGCACCATCTCACACCTCTCCCCTGCACCATCTCACGCCTCTCCCCTGCACCATCTCACGCCTCTCCCCTGCACCATCTCACGCCTCTCCCCTGCACCATCTCACGCCTCTCCCCTGCACCATCTCACGCCTCTCCCCTGCACCATCTCACGCCTCTCCCCTGCACCATCTCACGCCTCTCCCCTGCACCATCTCACGCCTCTCCCCTGCACCATCTAACGCCTCTCCCCTGCACCATCTCACGCCTCTCCCCTGCACCATCTCACGCCTCTCCCCTGCACCATCTCACGCCTCTCCCCTGCACCATCTCACGCCTCTCCCCGCACCATCTCACGCCTCTCCCCTGCACCATCTCACGCCTCTCCCCTGCACCATCTCACGCCTCTCCCCTGCACCATCTCACGCCTCTCCCCTGCACCATCTCACGCCTCTCCCCTGCACCATCTCACGCCTCTCCGCTGCACCATCTCACGCCTCTCCCCTGCAGCATCTCTCGCCTCTCCCCTGCACCATCTCACGCCTCTCCCCTGCACCATCTCACACCTCTCCCCTGCACCATCTCACACCTCTCCCCTGCACCATCTCACACCTCTCCCCTGCACCATCTCACACCTCTCCCCTGCACCATCTCACACCTCTCCCCTGCACCATCTCACACCTCTCCCCTGCACCATCTCACACCTCTCCCCTGCACCATCTCACACCTCTCCCCTGCACCATCTCACACCTCTCCCCTGCACCATCTCACACCTCTCCCCTGCACCATCTCACACCTCTCCCCTGCACCATCTCACACCTCTCCCCTGCACCATCTCACACCTCTCCCCTGCACCATCTCACACCTCTCCCCTGCACCATCTCACACCTCTCCCCTGCACCTTCTCACACCTCTCCCCTGCACCTTCTCACACCTCTCCCCTGCACCTTCTCACACCTCTCCCCTGCACCTTCTCACACCTCTCCCCTGCACCTTCTCACACCTCTCCCCTGCACCTTCTCACACCTCTCCCCTGCACCATCTCACCCTCTCCCCTGCACCATCTCACACCTCTCCCCTGCACCATCTCACAGCTCTCCCCTGCACCATCTCACAGCTCTCCCCTGCACCATCTCACAGCTCTCCCCTGCACCATCTCACAGCTCTCCCCTGCACCATCTCACAGCTCTCCCCTGCACCATCTCACAGCTCTCCCCTGCACCATCTCACACCTCTCCCCTGCACCATCTCACACCTCTCCCCTGCACCATCTCACACCTCTCCCCTGCACCATCTCACACCTCTCCCCTGCACCATCTCACACCTCTCCCCTGCACCATCTCACACCTCTCCCCTGCACCATCTCACACCTCTCCCCTGCACCATCTCACACCTCTCCCCTGCACCATCTCACACCTCTCCCCTGCACCATCTCACACCTCTCCCCTGCACCATCTCACACCTCTCCCCTGCACCATCTCACACCTCTCCCCTGCACCATCTCACACCTCTCCCCTGCACCATCTCACACCTCTCCCCTGCACCATCTCACACCTCTCCCCTGCACCATCTCACACCTCTCCCCTGCACCATCTCACACCTCTCCCCTGCACCATCTCACACCTCTCCCCTGCACCATCTCACACCTCTCCCCTGCACCATCTCACACCTCTCCCCTGCACCATCTCACACCTCTCCCCTGCACCATCTCACACCTCTCCCCTGCACCATCTCACACCTCTCCCCTGCACCATCTCACACCTCTCCCCTGCACCATCTCACACCTCTCCCCTGCACCATCTCACACCTCTCCCCTGCACCATCTCACACCTCTCCCCTGCACCATCTCACACCTCTCCCCTGCACCATCTCACACCTCTCCCCTGCACCATCTCACACCTCTCCCCTGCACCGTCTCACACCTCTCCCCTGCACCGTCTCACACCTCTCCCCTGCACCATCTCACGCCTCTCCCCTGCACCATCTCACGCCTCTCCCCTGCACCATCTCACGCCTCTCCCCTGCACCATCTCACGCCTCTCCCCTGCACCATCTCACGCCTCTCCCCTGCACCATCTCACGCCTCTCCCCTGCACCATCTCACGCCTCTCCCCTGCACCATCTCACGCCTCTCCCCTGCACCATCTCACGCCTCTCCCCTGCACCATCTCACGCCTCTCCCCTGCACCATCTCACGCCTCTCCCCTGCACCATCTCACGCCTCTCCCCTGCACCATCTCACGCCTCTCCCCTGCACCATCTCACGCCTCTCCCCTGCACCATCTCACGCCTCTCCCCTGCACCATCTCACGCCTCTCCCCTGCACCATCTCACGCCTCTCCCCTGCACCATCTCACGCCTCTCCCCTGCACCATCTCACGCCTCTCCCCTGCAACATCTCACGCCTCTCCCCTGCACCATCTCACGCCTCTCCCCTGCACCATCTCACACCTCTCCCCTGCACCATCTCACGCCTCTCCCCTGCACCATCTCACGCCTCTCCCCTGCACCATCTCACGCCTCTCCCCTGCACCATCTCACGCCTCTCCCCTGCACCATCTCACACCTCTCCCCTGCACCATCTCACACCTCTCCCCTGCACCATCTCACACCTCTCCCCTGCACCATCTCACACCTCTCCCCTGCACCATCTCACACCTCTCCCCTGCACCATCTCACACCTCTCCCCTGCACCATCTCACACCTCTCCCCTGCACCATCTCACACCTCTCCCCTGCACCATCTCACACCTCTCCCCTGCACCATCTCACACCTCTCCCCTGCACCATCTCACACCTCTCCCCTGCACCATCTCACACCTCTCCCCTGCACCATCTCACACCTCTCCCCTGCACCATCTCACACCTCTCCCCTGCACCATCTCACACCTCTCCCCTGCACCATCTCACACCTCTCCCCTGCACCATCTCACACCTCTCCCCTGCACCATCTCACACCTCTCCCCTGCACCATCTCACACCTCTCCCCTGCACCATCTCACACCTCTCCCCTGCACCATCTCACACCTCTCCCCTGCACCATCTCACACCTCTCCCCTGCACCATCTCACACCTCTCCCCTGCACCATCTCACACCTCTCCCCTGCACCATCTCACACCTCTCCCCTGCACCATCTCACACCTCTCCCCTGCACCATCTCACACCTCTCCCCTGCACCATCTCACACCTCTCCCCTGCACCATCTCACACCTCTCCCCTGCACCATCTCACACCTCTCCCCTGCACCATCTCACACCTCTCCCCTGCACCATCTCACACCTCTCCCCTGCACCATCTCACACCTCTCCCCTGCACCATCTCACACCTCTCCCCTGCACCATCTCACACCTCTCCCCTGCACCATCTCACACCTCTCCCCCTGCACCATCTCACACCTCTCCCCTGCACCATCTCACACCTCTCCCCTGCACCATCTCACACCTCTCCCCTGCACCATCTCACACCTCTCCCCTGCACCATCTCACACCTCTCCCCTGCACCATCTCACGCCTCTCCCCTGCACCATCTCACACCTCTCCCCTGCACCATCTCACACCTCTCCCCTGCACCATCTCACACCTCTCCCCTGCACCATCTCACACCTCTCCCCTGCACCATCTCACACCTCTCCCCTGCACCATCTCACGCCTCTCCCCTGCACCATCTCACACCTCTCCCCTGCACCATCTCACACCTCTCCCCTGCACCATCTCACACCTCTCCCCTGCACCATCTCACACCTCTCCCCTGCACCATCTCACACCTCTCCCCTGCACCATCTCACACCTCTCCCCTGCACCATCTCACACCTCTCCCCTGCACCATCTCACACCTCTCCCCTGCACCATCTCACACCTCTCCCCTGCACCATCTCACACCTCTCCCCTGCACCATCTCACACCTCTCCCCTGCACCATCTCACACCTCTCCCCTGCACCATCTCACACCTCTCCCCTGCACCATCTCACACCTCTCCCCTGCACCATCTCACACCTCTCCCCTGCACCATCTCACACCTCTCCCCTGCACCATCTCACACCTCTCCCCTGCACCATCTCACACCTCTCCCCTGCACCATCTCACACCTCTCCCCTGCACCATCTCACACCTCTCCCCTGCACCATCTCACACCTCTCCCCTGCACCATCTCACACCTCTCCCCTGCACCATCTCACACCTCTCCCCTGCACCATCTCACACCTCTCCCCTGCACCATCTCACACCTCTCCCCTGCACCATCTCACACCTCTCCCCTGCACCATCTCACACCTCTCCCCTGCACCATCTCACACCTCTCCCCTGCACCATCTCACACCTCTCCCCTGCACCATCTCACGCCTCTCCTCTACAGCATCTCACGCCTCTCCCCTGCACCATCTCACGCCTCTCCCCTGCACCATCTCACGCCTCTCCCCTGCACCATCTCACGCCTCTCCCCTGCACCATCTCACGCCTCTCCCCTGCACCATCTCACGCCTCTCCCCTGCACCATCTCACGCCTCTCCCCTGCACCATCTCACGCCTCTCCCCTGCACCATCTCACGCCTCTCCCCTGCACCATCTCACGCCTCTCCCCTGCACCATCTCACGCCTCTCCCCTGCACCATCTCACGCCTCTCCCCTGCACCATCTCACGCCTCTCCCCTGCACCATCTCACGCCTCTCCCCTGCACCATCTCACGCCTCTCCCCTGCACCATCTCACGCCTCTCCCCTGCACCATCTCACGCCTCTCCCCTGCACCATCTCACGCCTCTCCCCTGCACCATCTCACGCCTCTCCCCTGCACCATCTCACGCCTCTCCCCTGCACCATCTCACGCCTCTCCCCTGCACCATCTCACGCCTCTCCCCTGCACCATCTCACGCCTCTCCCCTGCACCATCTCACGCCTCTCCCCTGCACCATCTGACGCCTCTCCCCTGCACCATCTGACACCTCTCCCCTGCAGCATCTCACACCTCTCCCCTGCAGCAACTCACACCTCTCCCCTGCAGCATCTCACACCTCTCCCCTGCACCATCTCACACCTCTCCCCTGCACCATCTCACACCTCTCCCCTGCACCATCTCACACCTCTCCCCTGCACCATCTCACACCTCTCCCCTGCACCATCTCACACCTCTCCCCTGCACCATCTCACACCTCTCCCCTGCACCATCTCACACCTCTCCCCTGCACCATCTCACACCTCTCCCCTGCACCATCTCACACCTCTCCCCTGCACCATCTCACACCTCTCCCCTGCACCATCTCACACCTCTCCCCTGCACCATCTCACACCTCTCCCCTGCACCATCTCACACCTCTCCCCTGCACCATCTCACACCTCTCCCCTGCACCATCTCACACCTCTCCCCTGCACCATCTCACACCTCTCCCCTGCACCATCTCACACCTCTCCCCTGCACCATCTCACACCTCTCCCCTGCACCATCTCACACCTCTCCCCTGCACCATCTCACACCTCTCCCCTGCACCATCTCACACCTCTCCCCTGCACCATCTCACACCTCTCCCCTGCACCATCTCACACCTCTCCCCTGCACCATCTCACACCTCTCCCCTGCACCATCTCACACCTCTCCCCTGCACCATCTCACACCTCTCCCCTGCACCATCTCACACCTCTCCCCTGCACCATCTCACACCTCTCCCCTGCACCATCTCACACCTCTCCCCTGCACCATCTCACGCCTCTCCCCTGCACCATCTCACGCCTCTCCCCTGCACCATCTCACGCCTCTCCCCTGCACCATCTCACGCCTCTCCCCTGCACCATCTCACGCCTCTCCCCTGCACCATCTCACGCCTCTCCCCTGCACCATCTCACGCCTCTCCCCTGCACCATCTCACGCCTCTCCCCTGCACCATCTCACGCCTCTCCCCTGCACCATCTCACGCCTCTCCCCTGCACCATCTCACGCCTCTCCCCTGCACCATCTCACCTCTCCCCTGCACCATCTCACGCCTCTCCCCTGCACCATCTCACACCTCTCCCCTGCACCATCTCACACCTCTCCCCTGCACCATCTCACGCCTCTCCCCTGCACCATCTCACGCCTCTCCCCTGCACCATCTCACGCCTCTCCCCTGCACCATCTCACGCCTCTCCCCTGCACCATCTCACGCCTCTCCCCTGCACCATCTCACGCCTCTCCCCTGCACCATCTCACGCCTCTCCCCTGCACCATCTCACGCCTCTCCCCTGCACCATCTCACGCCTCTCCCCTGCACCATCTCACGCCTCTCCCCTGCACCATCTCACGCCTCTCCCCTGCACCATCTCACGCCTCTCCCCTGCACCATCTCACGCCTCTCCCCTGCACCATCTCACGCCTCTCCCCTGCACCATCTCACACCTCTCCCCTGCACCATCTCACACCTCTCCCCTGCACCATCTCACACCTCTCCCCTGCACCATCTCACACCTCTCCCCTGCACCATCTCACACCTCTCCCCTGCACCATCTCACACCTCTCCCCTGCACCATCTCACACCTCTCCCCTGCACCATCTCACACCTCTCCCCTGCACCATCTCACACCTCTCCCCTGCACCATCTCACACCTCTCCCCTGCACCATCTCACACCTCTCCCCTGCACCATCTCACACCTCTCCCCTGCACCATCTCACACCTCTCCCCTGCACCATCTCACACCTCTCCCCTGCACCATCTCACACCTCTCCCCTGCACCATCTCACACCTCTCCCCTGCACCATCTCACACCTCTCCCCTGCACCATCTCACACCTCTCCCCTGCACCATCTCACACCTCTCCCCTGCACCATCTCACACCTCTCCCCTGCACCATCTCACACCTCTCCCCTGCACCATCTCACACCTCTCCCCTGCACCATCTCACACCTCTCCCCTGCACCATCTCACACCTCTCCCCTGCACCATCTCACGCCTCTCCCCTGCACCATCTCACGCCTCTCCCCTGCACTATCTCACGCCTCTCCCCTGCACCATCTCACGCCTCTCCCCTGCACCATCTCACGCCTCTCCCCTGCACCATCTCACGCCTCTCCCCTGCACCATCTCACGCCTCTCCCCTGCACCATCTCACGCCTCTCCCCTGCACCATCTCACGCCTCTCCCCTGCACCATCTCACGCCTCTCCCCTGCACCATCTCACGCCTCTCCCCTGCACCATCTCACGCCTCTCCCCTGCACCATCTCACGCCTCTCCCCTGCACCATCTCACGCCTCTCCCCTGCACCATCTCACGCCTCTCCCCTGCACCATCTCACGCCTCTCCCCTGCACCATCTCACGCCTCTCCCCTGCACCATCTCACGCCTCTCCCCTGCACCATCTCACGCCTCTCCCCTGCACCATCTCACGCCTCTCCCCTGCACCATCTCACGCCTCTCCCCTGCACCATCTCACGCCTCTCCCCTGCACCATCTCACGCCTCTCCCCTGCACCATCTCACGCCTCTCCCCTGCACCATCTCACACCTCTCCCCTGCACCATCTCACACCTCTCCCCTGCACCATCTCACGCGTCTCCCCTGCACCATCTCACACCTCTCCCCTGCACCATCTCACACCTCTCCCCTGCACCATCTCACACCTCTCCCCTGCACCATCTCACACCTCTCCCCTGCACCATCTCACACCTCTCCCCTGCACCATCTCACACCTCTCCCCTGCACCATCTCACACCTCTCCCCTGCACCATCTCACACCTCTCCCCTGCACCATCTCACACCTCTCCCCTGCACCATCTCACACCTCTCCCCTGCACCATCTCACACCTCTCCCCTGCACCATCTCACACCTCTCCCCTGCACCATCTCACACCTCTCCCCTGCACCATCTCACACCTCTCCCCTGCACCATCTCACACCTCTCCCCTGCACCATCTCACACCTCTCCCCTGCACCATCTCACACCTCTCCCCTGCACCATCTCACACCTCTCCCCTGCACCATCTCACACCTCTCCCCTGCACCATCTCACACCTCTCCCCTGCACCATCTCACACCTCTCCCCTGCACCATCTCACACCTCTCCCCTGCACCATCTCACACCTCTCCCCTGCACCATCTCACACCTCTCCCCTGCACCATCTCACACCTCTCCCCTGCACCATCTCACACCTCTCCCCTGCACCATCTCACACCTCTCCCCTGCACCATCTCACACCTCTCCCCTGCACCATCTCACACCTCTCCCCTGCACCATCTCACACCTCTCCCCTGCACCATCTCACACCTCTCCCCTGCACCATCTCACACCTCTCCCCTGCACCATCTCACACCTCTCCCCTGCACCATCTCACACCTCTCCCCTGCACCATCTCACACCTCTCCCCTGCACCATCTCACACCTCTCCCCTGCACCATCTCACACCTCTCCCCTGCACCATCTCACACCTCTCCCCTGCACCATCTCACACCTCTCCCCTGCACCATCTCACACCTCTCCCCTGCACCATCTCACACCTCTCCCCTGCACCATCTCACACCTCTCCCCTGCACCATCTCACACCTCTCCCCTGCACCATCTCACACCTCTCCCCTGCACCATCTCACACCTCTCCCCTGCACCATCTCACACCTCTCCCCTGCACCATCTCACACCTCTCCCCTGCACCATCTCACACCTCTCCCCTGCACCATCTCACACCTCTCCCCTGCACCATCTCACACCTCTCCCCTGCACCATCTCACACCTCTCCCCTGCACCATCTCACACCTCTCCCCTGCACCATCTCACACCTCTCCCCTGCACCATCTCACACCTCTCCCCTGCACCATCTCACACCTCTCCCCTGCACCATCTCACACCTCTCCCCTGCACCATCTCACACCTCTCCCCTGCACCATCTCACACCTCTCCCCTGCACCATCTCACACCTCTCCCCTGCACCATCTCACACCTCTCCCCTGCACCATCTCACACCTCTCCCCTGCACCATCTCACACCTCTCCCCTGCACCATCTCACACCTCTCCCCTGCACCATCTCACGCCTCTCCCCTGCACCATCTCACAGCCTCTCCCCTGCACCATCTCACAGCCTCTCCCCTGCACCATCTCCCGCCTCTCCCCTGCACCATCTCACGCCTCTCCCCTGCACCATCTCACGCCTCTCCCCTGCACCATCTCACGCCTCTCCCCTGCACCATCTCACGCCTCTCCCCTGCACCATCTCCCGCCTCTCACCTGCACAATCTCACGCCTCTCCCCTGAACCATCTCACGCCTCTCCCCTGAACCATCTCACGCCTCTCCGCTGCAGCATCTCACGCCTCTCCCCTGCAGCATCTCACACCTCTCCCCTGCACCATCTCACACCTCTCCCCTGCACCATCTCACACCTCTCCCCTGCACCATCTCACGCCTCTCCCCTGCACCATCTCACGCCTCTCCCCTGCACCATCTCACGCCTCTCCCCTGCACCATCTCACGCCTCTCCCCTGCACCATCTCACGCCTCTCCCCTGCACCATCTCACGCCTCTCCCCTGCACCATCTCACGCCTCTCCCCTGCACCATCTCACGCCTCTCCCCTGCACCATCTCACGCCTCTCCCCTGCACCATCTCACGCCTCTCCCCTGCACCATCTCACGCCTCTCCCCTGCACCATCTCACGCCTCTCCCCTGCACCATCTCACGCCTCTCCCCTGCACCATCTCACGCCTCTCCCCTGCACCATCTCACGCCTCTCCCCTGCACCATCTCACGCCTCTCCCCTGCACCATCTCACGCCTCTCCCCTGCACCATCTCACGCCTCTCCCCTGCACCATCTCACGCCTCTCCCCTGCACCATCTCACGCCTCTCCCCTGCACCATCTCACGCCTCTCCCCTGCACCATCTCACGCCTCTCCCCTGCACCATCTCACGCCTCTCCCCTGCACCATCTCACGCCTCTCCCCTGCACCATCTCACGCCTCTCCCCTGCACCATCTCACGCCTCTCCCCTGCACCATCTCACGCCTCTCCCCTGCACCATCTCACGCCTCTCCCCTGCACCATCTCACGCCTCTCCCCTGCACCATCTCACGCCTCTCCCCTGCACCATCTCACGCCTCTCCCCTGCACCATCTCACGCCTCTCCCCTGCACCATCTCACGCCTCTCCCCTGCACCATCTCACGCCTCTCCCCTGCACCATCTCACGCCTCTCCCCTGCACCATCTCACGCCTCTCCCCTGCACCATCTCACGCCTCTCCCCTGCACCATCTCACGCCTCTCCCCTGCACCATCTCACGCCTCTCCCCTGCACCATCTCACGCCTCTCCCCTGCACCATCTCACGCCTCTCCCCTGCACCATCTCACGCCTCTCCCCTGCACCATCTCACGCCTCTCCCCTGCACCATCTCACGCCTCTCCCCTGCACCATCTCACGCCTCTCCCCTGCACCATCTCACGCCTCTCCCCTGCACCATCTCACGCCTCTCCCCTGCACCATCTCACGCCTCTCCCCTGCACCATCTCACGCCTCTCCCCTGCACCATCTCACGCCTCTCCCCTGCACCATCTCACGCCTCTCCCCTGCACCATCTCACGCCTCTCCCCTGCACCATCTCACGCCTCTCCCCTGCACCATCTCACGCCTCTCCCCTGCACCATCTCACGCCTCTCCCCTGCACCATCTCACGCCTCTCCCCTGCACCATCTCACGCCTCTCCCCTGCACCATCTCACACCTCTCCCCTGCACCATCTCACACCTCTCCCCTGCACCATCTCACACCTCTCCCCTGCACCATCTCACACCTCTCCCCTGCACCATCTCACACCTCTCCCCTGCACCATCTCACACCTCTCCCCTGCACCATCTCACACCTCTCCCCTGCACCATCTCACACCTCTCCCCTGCACCATCTCACACCTCTCCCCT
The DNA here is from genome assembly GCF_017639515.1 of Carcharodon carcharias. Taxonomy (NCBI): domain Eukaryota; kingdom Metazoa; phylum Chordata; class Chondrichthyes; order Lamniformes; family Lamnidae; genus Carcharodon; species Carcharodon carcharias. Next base: position 41,769,718 of record NC_054472.1, on the reverse strand, counting down.
GCACCATCTCACACCTCTCCCCTGCACCATCTCACACCTCTCCCCTGCACCATCTCACACCTCTCCCCTGCACCATCTCACACCTCTCCCCTGCACCATCTCACACCTCTCCCCTGCACCATCTCACACCTCTCCCCTGCACCATCTCACACCTCTCCCCTGCACCATCTCACACCTCTCCCCTGCACCATCTCACACCTCTCCCCTGCACCATCTCACACCTCTCCCCTGCACCATCTCACACCTCTCCCCTGCACCATCTCACACCTCTCCCCTGCACCATCTCACACCTCTCCCCTGCACCATCTCACACCTCTCCCCTGCACCATCTCACACCTCTCCCCTGCACCATCTCACACCTCTCCCCTGCACCATCTCACACCTCTCCCCTGCACCATCTCACACCTCTCCCCTGCACCATCTCACACCTCTCCCCTGCACCATCTCACACCTCTCCCCTGCACCATCTCACACCTCTCCCCTGCACCATCTCACACCTCTCCCCTGCACCATCTCACACCTCTCCCCTGCACCATCTCACACCACTCCCCTGCACCATCTCACACCTCTCCCCTGCACCATCTCACACCTCCCCCCTGCACCATCTCACGCCTCTCCCCTGCACCATCTCACGCCTCTCCCCTGCAACATCTCACGCCTCTCCCCTGCACCATCTCACGCCTCTCCCCTGCACCATCTCACGCCTCTCCCCTGCACCATCTCACGCCTCTCCCCTGCACCATCTCACGCCTCTCCCCTGCACCATCTCACGCCTCTCCCCTGCACCATCTCACGCCTCTCCCCTGCACCATCTCACGCCTCTCCCCTGCACCATCTCACGCCTCTCCCCTGCACCATCTCACGCCTCTCCCCTGCACCATCTCACGCCTCTCCCCTGCACCATCTCACGCCTCTCCCCTGCACCATCTCACGCCTCTCCCCTGCACCATCTCACGCCTCTCCCCTGCACCATCTCACGCCTCTCCCCTGCACCATCTCACGCCTCTCCCCTGCACCATCTCACGCCTCTCCCCTGCACCATCTCACGCCTCTCCCCTGCACCATCTCACGCCTCTCCCCTGCACCATCTCACGCCTCTCCCCTGCACCATCTCACACCTCTCCCCTGCACCATCTCACACCTCTCCCCTGCACCATCTCACACCTCTCCCCTGCACCATCTCACACCTCTCCCCTGCACCATCTCACACCTCTCCCCTGCACCATCTCACACCTCTCCCCTGCACCATCTCACACCTCTCCCCTGCACCATCTCACACCTCTCCCCTGCACCATCTCACACCTCTCCCCTGCACCATCTCACACCTCTCCCCTGCACCATCTCACACCTCTCCCCTGCACCATCTCACACCTCTCCCCTGCACCATCTCACACCTCTCCCCTGCACCATCTCACACCTCTCCCCTGCACCATCTCACACCTCTCCCCTGCACCATCTCACACCTCTCCCCTGCACCATCTCACACCTCTCCCCTGCACCATCTCACGCCTCTCCCCTGCACCATCTCACACCTCTCCCCTGCACCATCTCACACCTCTCCCCTGCACCATCTCACACCTCTCCCCTGCACCATCTCACGCCTCTCCCCTGCACCATCTCACGCCTCTCCCCTGCACCATCTCACGCCTCTCCCCTGCACCATCTCACGCCTCTCCCCTGCACCATCTCACGCCTCTCCCCTGCACCATCTCACGCCTCTCCCCTGCACCATCTCACGCCTCTCCCCTGCACCATCTCACGCCTCTCCCCTGCACCATCTCACGCCTCTCCCCTGCACCATCTCACGCCTCTCCCCTGCACCATCTCACGCCTCTCCCCTGCACCATCTCACGCCTCTCCCCTGCACCATCTCACGCCTCTCCCCTGCACCATCTCACGCCTCTCCCCTGCACCATCTCACGCCTCTCCCCTGCACCATCTCACGCCTCTCCCCTGCACCATCTCACGCCTCTCCCCTGCACCATCTCACGCCTCTCCCCTGCACCATCTCACGCCTCTCCCCTGCACCATCTCACGCCTCTCCCCTGCACCATCTCACGCCTCTCCCCTGCACCATCTCACGCCTCTCCCCTGCACCATCTCACGCCTCTCCCCTGCACCATCTCACGCCTCTCCCCTGCACCATCTCACGCCTCTCCCCTGCACCATCTCACGCCTCTCCCCTGCACCATCTCACGCCTCTCCCCTGCACCATCTCACGCCTCTCCCCTGCACCATCTCACGCCTCTCCCCTGCACCATCTCACGCCTCTCCCCTGCACCATCTCACGCCTCTCCCCTGCACCATCTCACGCCTCTCCCCTGCACCATCTCACGCCTCTCCCCTGCACCATCTCACGCCTCTCCCCTGCACCATCTCACGCCTCTCCCCTGCACCATCTCACGCCTCTCCCCTGCACCATCTCACGCCTCTCCCCTGCACCATCTCACGCCTCTCCCCTGCACCATCTCACGCCTCTCCCCTGCACCATCTCACGCCTCTCCCCTGCACCATCTCACGCCTCTCCCCTGCAGCATCTCACGCCTCTCCCCTGCAGCATCTCACGCCTCTCCCCTGCAGCATCTCACGCCTCTCCCCTGCACCATCTCACGCCTCTCCCCTGCACCATCTCACGCCTCTCCCCTGCGCCATCTCACGCCTCTCCCCTGCGCCATCTCACGCCTCTCCCCTGCGCCATCTCACGCCTCTCCCCTGCGCCATCTCACGCCTCTCCCCTGCGCCATCTCACGCCTCTCCCCTGCGCCATCTCACGCCTCTCCCCTGCGCCATCTCACGCCTCTCCCCTGCGCCATCTCACGCCACTCCCCTGCGCCATCTCACGCCTCTCCCCTGCGCCATCTCACCCTCTCCCTGCACCATCTCACGCCTCTCCCCTGCACCATCTCACGCCTCTCCCCTGCACCATCTCACGCCTCTCCCCTGCACCATCTCACGCCTCTCCCCTGCACCATCTCACACCTCTCCCCTGCAACATCTCACACCTCTCCCCTGCACCATCTCACACCTCTCCCCTGCACCAACTCACGCCACTCCCCTGCACCATCTCACGCCTCTCCCCTGCACCATCTCACACCTCTCCCCTGCACCATCTCACACCTCTCCCCTGCACCATCTCACGCGTCTCCGCTACTGCATCTCACGCATCTCACAGCTCTCCCCTGCACCATCTCACACCTCTCCCCTGCACCATCTCACACCTCTCCCCTGCACCATCTCACACCTCTCCCCTGCACCATCTCACACCTCTCCCCTGCACCATCTCACACCTCTCCCCTGCACCATCTCACACCTCTCCCCTGCACCATCTCACACCTCTCCCCTGCACCATCTCACACCTCTCCCCTGCACCATCTCACACCTCTCCCCTGCACCATCTCACACCTCTCCCCTGCACCATCTCACACCTCTCCCCTGCACCATCTCACACCTCTCCCCTGCACCATCTCACACCTCTCCCCTGCACCATCTCACACCTCTCCCCTGCACCATCTCACACCTCTCCCCTGCACCATCTCACACCTCTCCCCTGCACCATCTCACACCTCTCCCCTGCACCATCTCACACCTCTCCCCTGCACCATCTCACACCTCTCCCCTGCACCATCTCACGCCTCTCCCCTGCACCATCTCACGCCTCTCCCCTGCACCATCTCACGCCTCTCCCCTGCAACATCTCCCGCCTCTCCCCTGCACCATCTCACGCCTCTCCCCTGCACCATCTCACGCCTCTCCCCTGCACCATCTCACGCCTCTCCCCTGCACCATCTCACGCCTCTCCCCTGCACCATCTCACGCCTCTCCCCTGCACCATCTCACGCCTCTCCCCTGCACCATCTCACGCCTCTCCCCTGCACCATCTCACGCCTCTCCCCTGCACCATCTCACGCCTCTCCCCTGCACCATCTCACTCATCACCCCTGCACCATCTCACACCTCACCCCTGCACCATCTCACGCCTCTCCCCTGCACCATCTCACACCTCTCCCCTGCACCATCTCACACCTCTCCCCTGCACCATCTCACACCTCTCCCCTGCACCATCTCACGCCTCTCCCCTGCACCATCTCACAGCCTCTCCCCTGCACCATCTCACAGCCTCTCCCCTGCACCATCTCACGCCTCTCCCCTGCACCATCTCACGCCTCTCCCCTGCACCATCTCACGCCTCTCCCCTGCACCATCTCACGCCTCTCCCCTGCACCATCTCACGCCTCTCCCCTGCACCATCTCACGCCTCTCCCCTGCACCATCTCACGCCTCTCCCCTGCACCATCTCACGCCTCTCCCCTGCACCATCTCACGCCTCTCCCCTGCACCATCTCACGCCTCTCCCCTGCACCATCTCACGCCTCTCCCCTGCACCATCTCACGCCTCTCCCCTGCACCATCTCACGCCTCTCCCCTGCACCATCTCACGCCTCTCCCCTGCACCATCTCACGCCTCTCCCCTGCACCATCTCACGCCTCTCCCCTGCACCATCTCACGCCTCTCCCCTGCACCATCTCACGCCTCTCCCCTGCACCATCTCACGCCTCTCCCCTGCACCATCTCACGCCTCTCCCCTGCACCATCTCACGCCTCTCCCCTGCACCATCTCACGCCTCTCCCCTGCACCATCTCACGCCTCTCCCCTGCACCATCTCACGCCTCTCCCCTGCACCATCTCACGCCTCTCCCCTGCACCATCTCACGCCTCTCCCCTGCACCATCTCACGCCTCTCCCCTGCACCATCTCACGCCTCTCCCCTGCACCATCTCACGCCTCTCCCCTGCACCATCTCACGCCTCTCCCCTGCACCATCTCACGCCTCTCCCCTGCACCATCTCACACCTCTCCCCTGCACCATCTCACACCTCTCCCCTGCACCATCTCACACCTCTCCCCTGCACCATCTCACACCTCTCCCCTGCACCATCTCACACCTCTCCCCTGCACCATCTCACACCTCTCCCCTGCACCATCTCACACCTCTCCCCTGCACCGTCTCACACCTCTCCCCTGCACCGTCTCACACCTCTCCCCTGCACCGTCTCACACCTCTCCCCTGCACCATCTCACACCTCTCCCCTGCACCATCTCACACCTCTCCCCTGCACCATCTCACGCCTCTCCCCTGCACCATCTCACGCCTCTCCCCTGCACCATCTCACACCTCTCCCCTGCACCATCTCACGCCTCTCCCCTGCACCATCTCACGCCTCTCCCCTGCACCATCTCACGCCTCTCCCCTGCACCATCTCACGCCTCTCCCCTGCACCATCTCACACCTCTCCCCTGCACCATCTCACACCTCTCCCCTGCACCATCTCACACCTCTCCCCTGCACCATCTCACGCCTCTCCCCTGCACCATCTCACGCCTCTCCCCTGCACCATCTCACGCCTCTCCCCTGCACCATCTCACGCCTCTCCCCTGCACCATCTCACGCCTCTCCCCTGCACCATCTCACGCCTCTCCCCTGCACCATCTCACGCCTCTCCCCTGCACCATCTCACGCCTCTCCCCTGCACCATCTCACGCCTCTCCCCTGCACCATCTCACGCCTCTCCCCTGCACCATCTCACGCCTCTCCCCTGCACCATCTCACGCCTCTCCCCTGCACCATCTCACGCCTCTCCCCTGCACCATCTCACGCCTCTCCCCTGCACCATCTCACGCCTCTCCCCTGCACCATCTCACGCCTCTCCCCTGCACCATCTCACGCCTCTCCCCTGCACCATCTCACGCCTCTCCCCTGCACCATCTCACGCCTCTCCCCTGCACCATCTCACGCCTCTCCCCTGCACCATCTCACGCCTCTCCCCTGCACCATCTCACGCCTCTCCCCTGCACCATCTCACGCCTCTCCCCTGCACCATCTCACGCCTCTCCCCTGCACCATCTCACGCCTCTCCCCTGCACCATCTCACGCCTCTCCCCTGCACCATCTCACGCCTCTCCCCTGCACCATCTCACGCCTCTCCCCTGCACCATCTCACGCCTCTCCCCTGCACCATCTCACGCCTCTCCCCTGCACCATCTCACGCCTCTCCCCTGCACCATCTCACGCCTCTCCCCTGCACCATCTCACGCCTCTCCCCTGCACCATCTCACGCCTCTCCCCTGCACCATCTCACGCCTCTCCCCTGCACCATCTCACGCCTCTCCCCTGCACATCTCACGCCTCTCCCCTGCACCATCTCACGCCTCTCCCCTGCACCATCTCACGACCTCTCCCCTGCACCATCTCACCCCTCTCCCCTGCACCATCTCACGCCTCTCCCCTGCACCATCTCACACCTCTCCCCTGCACCATCTCACACCTCTCCCCTGCACCGTCTCACACCTCTCCCCTGCACCGTCTCACACCTCTCCCCTGCACCCTCTCACACCTCTCCCCTGCACCCTCTCACACCTCTCCCCTGCACCCTCTCACACCTCTCCCCTGCACCCTCTCACACCTCTCCCCTGCACCCTCTCACACCTCTCCCCTGCACCATCTCACACCTCTCCCCTGCACCATCTCACACCTCTCCCCTGCACCATCTCACACCTCTCCCCTGCACCATCTCACACCTCTCCCCTGCACAATCTCACACCTCTCCCCTGCAGCATCTCACGCCTCTCCCCTGCAGCATCTCACGCCTCTCCCCTGCAGCATCTCACGCCTCTCCCCTGCACCATGTCACGCCTCTCCCCTGCACCATCTCACGCCTCTCCCCTGCACCATCTCACGCCTCTCCCCTGCACCATCTCACGCCTCTCCCCTGCACCATCTCACGCCTCTCCCCTGCACCATCTCACGCCTCTCCCCTGCACCATCTCACGCCTCTCCCCTGCACCATCTCACGCCTCTCCCCTGCACCATCTCACGCCTCTCCCCTGCACCATCTCACGCCTCTCCCCTGCACCATCTCACGCCTCTCCCCTGCACCATCTCACGCCTCTCCCCTGCACCATCTCACGCCTCTCCCCTGCACCATCTCACGCCTCTCCCCTGCACCATCTCACGCCTCTCCCCTGCACCATCTCACGCCTCTCCCCTGCACCATCTCACGCCTCTCCCCTGCACCATCTCACGCCTCTCCCCTGCACCATCTCACGCCTCTCCCCTGCACCATCTCACGCCTCTCCCCTGCACCATCTCACGCCTCTCCCCTGCACCATCTCACGCCTCTCCCCTGCACCATCTCACGCCTCTCCCCTGCACCATCTCACGCCTCTCCCCTGCACCATCTCACGCCTCTCCCCTGCACCATCTCACGCCTCTCCCCTGCACCATCTCACGCCTCTCCCCTGCACCATCTCACACCTCTCCCCTGCACCATCTCACACCTCTCCCCTGCACCATCTCACGCCTCTCCCCTGCACCATCTCACGCCTCTCCCCTGCACCATCTCACGCCTCTCCCCGGCAACATCTCACGCCTCTCCCCTGCACCATCTCACGCCTCTCCCCTGCACCATCTCACACCTCTCCCCTGCACCATCTCACACCTCTCCCCTGCACCATCTCACACCTCTCCCCTGCACCATCTCACACCTCTCCCCTGCACCATCTCACACCTCTCCCCTGCACCATCTCACACCTCTCCCCTGCACCATCTCACACCTCTCCCCTGCACCATCTCACACCTCTCCCCTGCACCATCTCACACCTCTCCCCTGCACCATCTCACACCTCTCCCCTGCACCATCTCACACCTCTCCCCTGCACCATCTCACACCTCTCCCCTGCACCATCTCACACCTCTCCCCTGCACCATCTCACACCTCTCCCCTGCACCATCTCACACCTCTCCCCTGCACCATCTCACACCTCTCCCCTGCACCATCTCACACCTCTCCCCTGCACCATCTCACACCTCTCCCCTGCACCATCTCACACCTCTCCCCTGCACCATCTCACACCTCTCCCCTGCACCATCTCACACCTCTCCCCTGCACCATCTCACACCTCTCCCCTGCACCATCTCACACCTCTCCCCTGCACCATCTCACACCTCTCCCCTGCACCATCTCACACCTCTCCCCTGCACCATCTCACACCTCTCCCCTGCACCATCTCACACCTCTCCCCTGCACCATCTCACACCTCTCCCCTGCACCATCTCACACCTCTCCCCTGCACCATCTCACACCTCTCCCCTGCACCATCTCACACCTCTCCCCTGCACCATCTCACACCTCTCCCCTGCACCATCTCACACCTCTCCCCTGCACCATCTCACACCTCTCCCCTGCACCATCTCACACCTCTCCCCTGCACCATCTCACACCTCTCCCCTGCACCATCTCACACCTCTCCCCTGCACCATCTCACACCTCTCCCCTGCACCATCTCACACCTCTCCCCTGCACCATCTCACACCTCTCCCCTGCACCATCTCACACCTCTCCCCTGCACCATCTCACACCTCTCCCCTGCACCATCTCACACCTCTCCCCTGCACCATCTCACACCTCTCCCCTGCACCATCTCACACCTCTCCCCTGCACCATCTCACACCTCTCCCCTGCACCATCTCACACCTCTCCCCTGCACCATCTCACACCTCTCCCCTGCACCATCTCACACCTCTCCCCTGCACCATCTCACACCTCTCCCCTGCACCATCTCACACCTCTCCCCTGCACCATCTCACACCTCTCCCCTGCACCATCTCACACCTCTCCCCTGCACCATCTCACACCTCTCCCCTGCACCATCTCACACCTCTCCCCTGCACCATCTCACACCTCTCCCCTGCACCATCTCACACCTCTCCCCTGCACCATCTCACACCTCTCCCCTGCACCATCTCACACCTCTCCCCTGCACCATCTCACACCTCTCCCCTGCACCATCTCACACCTCTCCCCTGCACCATCTCACACCTCTCCCCTGCACCATCTCACACCTCTCCCCTGCACCATCTCACACCTCTCCCCTGCACCATCTCACACCTCTCCCCTGCACCATCTCACACCTCTCCCCTGCACCATCTCACACCTCTCCCCTTCACCATCTAACAACTCTCCCCTGCACCATCTCACACCTCTCCCCTGCACCATCTCACACCTCTCGCCTGCACCATCTCACGCCTCTCCTCTACAGCATCTCACGCCTCTCCCCTGCAACATCTCACGCCTCTCCCCTGCACCATCTCACGCCTCTCCCCTGCACCATCTCACGCCTCTCCCCTGCACCATCTCACGCCTCTCCCCTGCACCATCTCACGCCTCTCCCCTGCACCATCTCACGCCTCTCCCCTGCACCATCTCACGCCTCTCCCCTGCACCATCTCACGCCTCTCCCCTGCACCATCTCACGCCTCTCCCCTGCACCATCTCACGCCTCTCCCCTGCACCATCTCACGCCTCTCCCCTGCACCATCTCACGCCTCTCCCCTGCACCATCTCACGCCTCTCCCCTGCACCATCTCACGCCTCTCCCCTGCACCATCTCACGCCTCTCCCCTGCACCATCTCACGCCTCTCCCCTGCACCATCTCACGCCTCTCCCCTGCACCATCTCACGCCTCTCCCCTGCACCATCTCACGCCTCTCCCCTGCACCATCTCACGCCTCTCCCCTGCACCATCTCACGCCTCTCCCCTGCACCATCTCACGCCTCTCCCCTGCACCATCTCACGCCTCTCCCCTGCACCATCTCACGCCTCTCCCCTGCACCATCTCACGCCTCTCCCCTGCACCATCTCACGCCTCTCCCCTGCACCATCTCACGCCTCTCCCCTGCACCATCTCACGCCTCTCCCCTGCACCATCTCACGCCTCTCCCCTGCACCATCTCACGCCTCTCCCCTGCACCATCTCACGCCTCTCCCCTGCACCATCTCACGCCTCTCCCCTGCACCATCTCACGCCTCTCCCCTGCACCATCTCACGCCTCTCCCCTGCACCATCTCACGCCTCTCCCCTGCACCATCTCACGCCTCTCCCCTGCACCATCTCACGCCTCTCCCCTGCACCATCTCACGCCTCTCCCCTGCACCATCTCACGCCTCTCCCCTGCACCATCTCACGCCTCTCCCCTGCACCATCTCACGCCTCTCCCCTGCACCATCTCACGCCTCTCCCCTGCACCATCTCACGCCTCTCCCCTGCACCATCTCACGCCTCTCCCCTGCACCATCTCACGCCTCTCCCCTGCACCATCTCACGCCTCTCCCCTGCACCATCTCACGCCTCTCCCCTGCACCATCTCACGCCTCTCCCCTGCACCATCTCACGCCTCTCCCCTGCACCATCTCACGCCTCTCCCCTGCACCATCTCACGCCTCTCCCCTGCACCATCTCACGCCTCTCCCCTGCACCATCTCACGCCTCTCCCCTGCACCATCTCACGCCTCTCCCCTGCACCATCTCACGCCTCTCCCCTGCACCATCTCACGCCTCTCCCCTGCACCATCTCACGCCTCTCCCCTGCACCATCTCACGCCTCTCCCCTGCACCATCTCACGCCTCTCCCCTGCACCATCTCACGCCTCTCCCCTGCACCATCTCACGCCTCTCCCCTGCACCATCTCACGCCTCTCCCCTGCACCATCTCACGCCTCTCCCCTGCACCATCTCACGCCTCTCCCCTGCACCATCTCACGCCTCTCCCCTGCACCATCTCACGCCTCTCCCCTGCACCATCTCACACCTCTCCCCTGCACCATCTCACACCTCTCCCCTGCACCATCTCACACCTCTCCCCTGCACCATCTCACACCTCTCCCCTGCACCATCTCACACCTCTCCCCTGCACCATCTCACACCTCTCCCCTGCACCATCTCACACCTCTCCCCTGCACCATCTCACACCTCTCCCCTGCACCATCTCACACCTCTCCCCTGCACCATCTCACACCTCTCCCCTGCACCATCTCACACCTCTCCCCTGCACCATCTCACACCTCTCCCCTGCACCATCTCACACCTCTCCCCTGCACCATCTCACACCTCTCCCCTGCACCATCTCACACCTCTCCCCTGCACCATCTCACACCTCTCCCCTGCACCATCTCACACCTCTCCCCTGCACCATCTCACACCTCTCCCCTGCACCATCTCACACCTCTCCCCTGCACCATCTCACACCTCTCCCCTGCACCATCTCACACCTCTCCCCTGCACCATCTCACACCTCTCCCCTGCACCATCTCACACCTCTCCCCTGCACCATCTCACACCTCTCCCCTGCACCATCTCACACCTCTCCCCTGCACCATCTCACACCTCTCCCCTGCACCATCTCACACCTCTCCCCTGCACCATCTCACACCTCTCCCCTGCACCATCTCACACCTCTCCCCTGCACCATCTCACACCTCTCCCCTGCACCATCTCACACCTCTCCCCTGCACCATCTCACACCTCTCCCCTGCACCATCTCACACCTCTCCCCTGCACCATCTCACACCTCTCCCCTGCACCATCTCACACCTCTCCCCTGCACCATCTCACACCTCTTCCCTGCACCATCTCACACCTGTACCCTGCACCATCTCACACCTCTCCCCTGCACCATCTCACACCTCTCCCCTGCACCATCACACGCCTCTCCCCTGCACCATCTCACGCCTCTCCCCTGCACCATCTCACGCCTCTCCCCTGCACCATCTCACAGCCTCTCCCCTGCACCATCTCACAGCCTCTCCCCTGCACCATCTCACGCCTCTCCCCTGCACCATCTCACGCCTCTCCCCTGCACCATCTCACGCCTCTCCCCTGCACCATCTCACGCCTCTCCCCTGCACCATCTCACGCCTCTCCCCTGCACCATCTCACGCCTCTCCCCTGCACCATCTCACGCCTCTCCCCTGCACCATCTCACGCCTCTCCCCTGCACCATCTCACGCCTCTCCCCTGCACCATCTCACGCCTCTCCCCTGCACCATCTCACGCCTCTCCCCTGCACCATCTCACACCTCTCCCCTGCACCATCTCACAGCCTCTCCCCTGCACCATCTCACACCTCTCCCCTGCACCATCTCACACCTCTCCCCTGCACCATCTCACACCTCTCCCCTGCACCATCTCACACCTCTCCCCTGCACCATCTCACACCTCTCCCCTGCACCATCTCACACCTCTCCCCTGCACCATCTCACACCTCTCCCCTGCACCATCTCACACCTCTCCCCTGCACCATCTCACACCTCTCCCCTGCACCATCTCACACCTCTCCCCTGCACCATCTCACACCTCTCCCCTGCACCATCTCACACCTCTCCCCTGCACCATCTCACACCACTCCCCTGCACCATCTCACACCTCTCCCCTGCACCATCTCACACCTCTCCCCTGCACCATCTCACACCTCTCCCCTGCACCATCTCACACCTCTCCCCTGCACCATCTCACACCTCTCCCCTGCACCATCTCACACCTCTCCCCTGCACCATCTCACACCGCTCCCCTGCACCATTTCACGCCTCTCCCCTGCACCATCTCACGCCTCACCCCTGCACCATCTGACGCCTCTCCCCTGCACCATCTGACGCCTCTCCCCTGCACCATCTCACGCCTCTCCCCTGCACCATCTCACGCCTCTCCCCTGCACCATCTCACGCCTCTCCCCTGCACCATCTCACGCCTCTCCCCTGCACCATCTCACGCCTCTCCCCTGCACCATCTCACGCCTCTCCCCTGCACCATCTCACGCCTCTCCCCTGCACCATCTCACGCCTCTCCCCTGCACCATCTCACGCCTCTCCCCTGCACCATCTCACGCCTCTCCCCTGCACCATCTCACGCCTCTCCCCTGCACCATCTCACGCCTCTCCCCTGCACCATCTCACGCCTCTCCCCTGCACCATCTCACGCCTCTCCCCTGCACCATCTCACGCCTCTCCCCTGCACCATCTCACGCCTCTCCCCTGCACCATCTCACGCCTCTCCCCTGCACCATCTCACGCCTCTCCCCTGCACCATCTCACGCCTCTCCCCTGCACCATCTCACGCCTCTCCCCTGCACCATCTCACGCCTCTCCCCTGCACCATCTCACGCCTCTCCCCTGCACCATCTCACGCCTCTCCCCTGCACCATCTCACGCCTCTCCCCTGCACCATCTCACGCCTCTCCCCTGCACCATCTCACGCCTCTCCCCTGCACCATCTCACGCCTCTCCCCTGCACCATCTCACGCCTCTCCCCTGCACCATCTCACAGCCTCTCCCCTGCACCATCTCACGCCTCTCCCCTGCACCATCTCACGCCTCTCCCCTGCACCATCTCACGCCTCTCCCCTGCACCATCTCACGCCTCTCCCCTGCACCATCTCACGCCTCTCCCCTGCACCATCTCACGCCTCTCCCCTGCACCATCTCACACCTCTCCCCTGCACCATCTCACGCCTCTCCCCTGCACCATCTCACGCCTCACCCCGGCACCATCTCACGCCTCACACCTGCAGCATCTCACGCCTCACACCTGCAGCATCTCACAGCTCTCCCCTGCACCATCTCACACCTCTCCCCTGCACCATCTCACACGTCTCCCCTGCACCATCTCACACCTCTCCCCTGCACCATCTCACACCTCTCCCCTGCACCATCTCACGCCTCTCCCCTGCACCATCTCACACCTCTCCCCTGCACCATCTCACACCTCTCCCCTGCACCATCTCACACCTCTCCCCTGCACCATCTCACACCTCTCCCCTGCACCATCTCACACCTCTCCCCTGCACCATCTCACACCTCTCCCCTGCACCATCTCACACCTCTCCCCTGCACCATCTCACACCTCTCCCCTGCACCATCTCACACCTCTCCCCTGCACCATCTCACACCTCTCCCCTGCACCATCTCACACCTCTCCCCTGCACCATCTCACACCTCTCCCCTGCACCATCTCACACCTCTCCCCTGCACCATCTCACACCTCTCCCCTGCACCATCTCACACCTCTCCCCTGCACCATCTCACACCTCTCCCCTGCACCATCTCACACCTCTCCCCTGCACCATCTCACACCTCTCCCCTGCACCATCTCACACCTCTCCCCTGCACCATCTCACACCTCTCCCCTGCACCATCTCACACCTCTCCCCTGCACCATCTCACACCTCTCCCCTGCACCATCTCACACCTGTCCCCTGCACCATCTCACACCTCTCCCCTGCACTATCTCACGCGTCTCCGCTACTACATCTCACGCATCTCACACCTCTCCCCTGCACCATCTCACACCTCTCCCCTGCACCATCTCACGCCTCTCCCCTGCACCATCTCACGCCTCTCCCCTGCACCATCTCACGCCTCTCCCCTGCACCATCTCACACCTCTCCCCTGCACCATCTCACACCTCTCCCCTGCACCATCTCACACCTCTCCCCTGCACCATCTCACACCTCTCCCCTGCAGCATCTCACACCTCTCCCCTGCACCATCTCACACCTCTCCCCTGCACCATCTCACACCTCTCCCCTGCACCATCTCACACCTCTCCCCTGCACCATCTCACACCTCTCCCCTGCACCATCTCACACCTCTCCCCTGCACCATCTCACACCTCTCCCCTGCACCATCTCACACCTCTCCCCTGCACCATCTCACACCTCTCCCCTGCACCATCTCACACCTCTCCCCTGCACCATCTCACACCTCTCCCCTGCACCATCTCACACCTCTCCCCTGCACCATCTCACACCTCTCCCCTGCACCATCTCACACCTCTCCCCTGCACCATCTCACACCTCTCCCCTGCACCATCTCACACCTCTCCCCTGCACCATCTCACACCTCTCCCCTGCACCATCTCACACCTCTCCCCTGCACCATCTCACACCTCTCCCCTGCACCATCTCACACCTCTCCCCTGCACCATCTCACACCTCTCCCCTGCACCATCTCACACCTCTCCCCTGCACCATCTCACACCTCTCCCCTGCACCATCTCACACCTCTCCCCTGCACCATCTCACACCTCTCCCCTGCACCATCTCACACCTCTCCCCTGCACCATCTCACGCCTCTCCCCTGCACCATCTCACAGCCTCTCCCCTGCACCATCTCACAGCCTCTCCCCTGCACCATCTCACACCTCTCCCCTGCACCATCTCACACCTCTCCCCTGCACCATCTCACACCTCTCCCCTGCACCATCTCACGCCTCTCCCCTGCACCATCTCACACCTCTCCCCTGCACCATCTCACACCTCTCCCCTGCACCATCTCACACCTCTCCCCTGCACCATCTCACACCTCTCCCCTGCACCATCTCACACCTCTCCCCTGCACCATCTCACACCTCTCCCCTGCACCATCTCACACCTCTCCCCTGCACCATCTCACACCTCTCCCCTGCACCATCTCACACCTCTCCCCTGCACCATCTCACACCTCTCCCCTGCACCATCTCACACCTCTCCCCTGCACCATCTCACACCTCTCCCCTGCACCATCTCACAACTCTCCCCTGCACCATCTCACACCTCTCCCCCTGCAACATCTCACACCTCTCCCCTGCACCATCTCACACCTCTCCCCTGCACCATCTCACACCTCTCCCCTGCACCATCTCACACCTCTCCCCTGCACCATCTCACACCTCTCCCCTGCACCATCTCACACCTCTCCCCTGCACCATCTCAAACCTCTCCCCTGCACCATCTCACACCTCTATCCTTTACCATCTCACACCTCTCCCCTGCACCATCTCACACCTCTCCCCTGCACCATCTCACGCCTCTCCGCTACAGAATCTCACGCCTCTCCCCTGCACCATCTCACGCCTCTCCCCTGCACCATCTCACGCCTCTCCCCTGCACCATCTCACACCTCTCCCCTGCACCATCTCACGCCTCTCCCCTGCACCATCTCACACCTCTCCACTGCACCATCTCACACCTCTCCCCTGCACCATCTCACGCCTCTCCCCTGCACCATCTCACACCTCTCCCCTGCACCATCTCACACCTCTCCCCTGCACCATCTCACGCCTCTCCCCTGCACCATCTCACACCTCTCCCCTGCACCATCTCACACCTCTCCCCTGCACCATCTCACACCTCTCCCCTGCACCATCTCACACCTCTCCCCTGCACCATCTCACACCTCTCCCCTGCACCATCTCACACCTCTCCCCTGCACCATCTCACACCTCTCCCCTGCACCATCTCACACCTCTCCCCTGCACCATCTCACACCTCTCCCCTGCACCATCTCACACCTCTCCCCTGCACCATCTCACACCTCTCCCCTGCACCATCTCACACCTCTCCCCTGCACCATCTCACACCTCTCCCCTGCACCATCTCACACCTCTCCCCTGCACCATCTCACACCTCTCCCCTGCACCATCTCACACCTCTCCCCTGCACCATCTCACACCTCTCCCCTGCACCATCTCACACCTCTCCCCTGCACCATCTCACACCTCTCCCCTGCACCATCTCACACCTCTCCCCTGCACCATCTCACACCTCTCCCCTGCACCATCTCACACCTCTCCCCTGCACCATCTCACACCTCTCCCCTGCACCATCTCACACCTCTCCCCTGCACCATCTCACACCTCTCCCCTGCACCATCTCACACCTCTCCCCTGCACCATCTCACACCTCTCCCCTGCACCATCTCACACCTCTCCCCTGCACCATCTCACACCTCTCCCCTGCACCATCTCACACCTCTCCCCTGCACCATCTCACACCTCTCCCCTGCACCATCTCACACCTCTCCCCTGCACCATCTCACACCTCTCCCCTGCACCATCTCACACCTCTCCCCTGCACCATCTCACACCACTCCCCTGCACCATCTCACACCTCTCCCCTGCACCATCTCACACCTCTCCCCTGCACCATCTCACACCTCTCCCCTGCACCATCTCACGCCTCTCCCCTGCACCATCTCACGCCTCTCCCCTGCACCATCTCACACCTCTCCCCTGCACCATCTCACGCCTCTCCCCTGCACCATCTCACACCTCTCCCCTGCAACATCTCACGCCTCTCCCCTGCAACATCTCACGCCTCTCCCCTGCACCATCTCACAGCCTCTCCCCTGCACCATCTCACGCCTCTCCCCTGCACCATCTCACACCTCTCCCCTGCACCATCTCACACCTCTCCCCTGCACCATCTCACAGCCTCTCCCCTGCACCATCTCACGCCTCTCCCCTGCACCATCTCACGCCTCTCCCCTGCACCATCTCACGCCTCTCCCCTGCACCATCTCACAGCCTCTCCCCTGCACCATCTCACGCCTCTCCCCTGCACCATCTCACGCCTCTCCCCTGCACCATCTCACAGCCTCTCCCCTGCACCATCTCACACCTCTCCCCTGCACCATCTCACACCTCTCCCCTGCACCATCTCACACCTCTCCCCTGCACCATCTCACACCTCTCCCCTGCACCATCTCACACCTCTCCCCTGCACCATCTCACACCTCTCCCCTGCACCATCTCACACCTCTCCCCTGCACCATCTCACACCTCTCCCCTGCACCATCTCACACCTCTCCCCTGCACCATCTCACACCTCTCCCCTGCACCATCTCACACCTCTCCCCTGCACCATCTCACACCTCTCCCCTGCACCATCTCACACCTCTCCCCTGCACCATCTCACACCTCTCCCCTGCACCATCTCACACCTCTCCCCTGCACCATCTCACACCTCTCCCCTGCACCATCTCACACCTCTCCCCTGCACCATCTCACACCTCTCCCCTGCACCATCTCACACCTCTCCCCTGCACCATCTCACACCTCTCCCCTGCACCATCTCACACCTCTCCCCTGCACCATCTCACACCTCTCCCCTGCACCATCTCACACCTCTCCCCTGCACCATCTCACACCTCTCCCCTGCACCATCTCACACCTCTCCCCTGCACCATCTCACACCTCTCCCCTGCACCATCTCACACCTCTCCCCTGCACCATCTCACACCTCTCCCCTGCACCATCTCACACCTCTCCCCTGCACCATCTCACACCTCTCCCCTGCACCATCTCACACCTCTCCCCTGCACCATCTCACACCTCTCCCCTGCACCATCTCACACCTCTCCCCTGCACCATCTCACACCTCTCCCCTGCACCATCTCACACCTCTCCCCTGCACCATCTCACACCTCTCCCCTGCACCATCTCACACCTCTCCCCTGCACCATCTCACACCTCTCCCCTGCACCATCTCACACCTCTCCCCTGCACCATCTCACACCTCTCCCCTGCACCATCTCACACCTCTCCCCTGCACCATCTCACGCGTCTC
The DNA here is from genome assembly GCF_017639515.1 of Carcharodon carcharias. Classification (NCBI taxonomy): domain Eukaryota; kingdom Metazoa; phylum Chordata; class Chondrichthyes; order Lamniformes; family Lamnidae; genus Carcharodon; species Carcharodon carcharias. The sequence continues at coordinate 41,751,500 of NC_054472.1, read as the reverse complement.
CCCTGCACCATCTCACAGCTCTCCCCTGCACCATCTCACGCCTCTCCCCTGCACCATCTCACGCCTCTCCCCTGCACCATCTCACGCCTCTCCCCTGCACCATCTCACGCCTCTCCCCTGCACCATCTCACGCCTCTCCCCTGCACCATCTCACGCCTCTCCCCTGCACCATCTCACGCCTCTCCCCTGCACCATCTCACGCCTCTCCCCTGCACCATCTCACGCCTCTCCCCTGCACCATCTCACGCCTCTCCCCTGCACCATCTCACGCCTCTCCCCTGCACCATCTCACGCCTCTCCCCTGCACCATCTCACGCCTCTCCCCTGCACCATCTCACGCCTCTCCCCTGCACCATCTCACGCCTCTCCCCTGCACCATCTCACGCCTCTCCCCTGCACCATCTCACGCCTCTCCCCTGCACCATCTCACGCCTCTCCCCTGCACCATCTCACGCCTCTCCCCTGCACCATCTCACGCCTCTCCCCTGCACCATCTCACGCCTCTCCCCTGCACCATCTCACGCCTCTCCCCTGCACCATCTCACGCCTCTCCCCTGCACCATCTCACGCCTCTCCCCTGCACCATCTCACGCCTCTCCCCTGCACCATCTCACGCCTCTCCCCTGCACCATCTCACGCCTCTCCCCTGCACCATCTCACGCCTCTCCCCTGCACCATCTCACGCCTCTCCCCTGCACCATCTCACGCCTCTCCCCTGCACCATCTCACGCCTCTCCCCTGCACCATCTCACGCCTCTCCCCTGCACCATCTCACGCCTCTCCCCTGCACCATCTCACGCCTCTCCCCTGCACCATCTCACGCCTCTCCCCTGCACCATCTCACGCCTCTCCCCTGCACCATCTCACGCCTCTCCCCTGCACCATCTCACGCCTCTCCCCTGCACCATCTCACGCCTCTCCCCTGCACCATCTCACAGCCTCTCCCCTGCACCATCTCACGCCTCTCCCCTGCACCATCTCACACCTCTCCCCTGCACCATCTCACACCTCTCCCCTGCACCATCTCACACCTCTCCCCTGCACCATCTCACACCTCTCCCCTGCACCATCTCACACCTCTCCCCTGCACCATCTCACACCTCTCCCCTGCACCATCTCACACCTCTCCCCTGCACCATCTCACACCTCTCCCCTGCACCATCTCACACCTCTCCCCTGCACCATCTCACACCTCTCCCCTGCACCATCTCACGCATCTCGCAGCTCTCCCCTGCACCATCTCACAGCTCTCCCCTGCACCATCTCACGCCTCTCCCATGCACCATCTCACACCTCTCCCCTGCACCATCTCACGCATCTCGCAGCTCTCCCCTGCACCATCTCACGCCTCTCCCCTTAACCATCTCACGCCTCTCACACCTCTCCCCTGCACCATCTCACGCCTCTCCCCTGCACCATCTCACGCCTCTCCCCTGCACCATCTCACGCCTCTCCCCTGCACCATCTCACACCTCTCCCCTGCACCATCTCACGCCTCTCCCCTGCACCATCTCACACCTCTCCCCTGCACCGTCTCACACCTCTCCCCTGCACCGTCTCACACCTCTCCCCTGCACCGTCTCACACCTCTCCCCTGCACCGTCTCACATCTCTCCCCTTAACCATCTCACGCCTCTCACGCCTCTCCCCTGCACCATCTCACGCCTCTCCCCTGCACCATCTCACGCCTCTCCCCTGCACCATCTCACGCCTCTCCCCTGCACCATCTCACGCCTCTCCCCTGCACCATCTCACGCCTCTCCCCTGCACCATCTCACGCCTCTCCCCTGCACCATCTCACGCCTCTCCCCTGCACCATCTCACGCCTCTCCCCTGCACCATCTCACGCCTCTCCCCTGCACCATCTCACACCTCTCCCCTGCACCATCTCACACCTCTCCCCTGCACCATCTCACACCTCTCCCCTGCACCATCTCACACCTCTCCCCTGCACCGTCTCACACCCCTCGCCTGCACCATCTCACACCTCTCCCCTGCACCATCTCACACCTCTCCCCTGCACCATCTCACACCTCTCCCCTGCACCATCTCACACCTCTCCCCTGCACCATCTCACACCTCTCCCCTGCACCATCTCACACCTCTCCCCTGCACCATCTCACACCTCTCCCCTGCACCATCTCACACCTCTCCCCTGCACCATCTCACACCTCTCCCCTGCACCATCTCACACCTCTCCCCTGCACCATCTCACACCTCTCCCCTGCACCATCTCACACCTCTCCCCTGCACCATCTCACACCTCTCCCCTGCACCATCTCACACCTCTCCCCTGCACCATCTCACACCTCTCCCCTGCACCATCTCACACCTCTCCCCTGCACCATCTCACACCTCTCCCCTGCACCATCTCACACCTCTCCCCTGCACCATCTCACACCTCTCCCCTGCACCATCTCACACCTCTCCCCTGCACCATCTCACACCTCTCCCCTGCACCATCTCACACCTCTCCCCTGCACCATCTCACACCTCTCCCCTGCACCATCTCACACCTCTCCCCTGCACCATCTCACACCTCTCCCCTGCACCATCTCACACCTCTCCCCTGCACCATCTCACACCTCTCCCCTGCACCATCTCACACCACACACCTGCACCATCTCACACCACACACCTGCACCATCTCACACCACACACCTGCACCATCTCACACCACACACCTGCACCATCTCACACCACACACCTGCACCATCTCACGCCTCTCCCCTGCACCATCTCACGCCTCTCCGCTACAGCATCTCACGCCTCTCCCCTGCACCATCTCACGCCTCTCCCCTGCACCATCTCACGCCTCTCCCCTGCACCATCTCACGCCTCTCCCCTGCACCATCTCACGCCTCTCCCCTGCACCATCTCACGCCTCTCCCCTGCACCATCTCACGCCTCTGCCCTGCAACATCTCCCGCCTCTCCCCAGCACCATCTCACGCCTTTCCCCTTCACCATCTCACGCCTCTCCCCTGCACCATCTCACGCCTCTCCCCTGCACCATCTCACGCCTCTCCCCTGCACCATCTCACGCCTCTCCCCTGCACCATCTCACGCCTCTCCCCTGCACCATCTCACGCCTCTCCCCTGCACCATCTCACGCCTCTCCCCTGCACCATCTCACGCCTCTCCCCTGCACCATCTCACGCCTCTCCCCTGCACCATCTCACGCCTCTCCCCTGCACCATCTCACGCCTCTCCCCTGCACCATCTCACGCCTCTCCCCTGCACCATCTCACGCCTCTCCCCTGCACCATCTCACGCCTCTCCCCTGCACCATCTCACGCCTCTCCCCTGCACCATCTCACGCCTCTCCCCTGCACCATCTCACGCCTCTCCCCTGCACCATCTCACGCCTCTCCCCTGCACCATCTCACGCCTCTCCCTGCACCATCTCACGCCTCTCCCCTGCACCATCTCACGCCTCTCCCCTGCACCATCTCACGCCTCTCCCCTGCACCATCTCACGCCTCTCCCCTGCACCATCTCACGCCTCTCCCCTGCACCATCTCACGCCTCTCCCCTGCACCATCTCACGCCTCTCCCCTGCACCATCTCACGCCTCTCCCCTGCACCATCTCACGCCTCTCCCCTGCACCATCTCACGCCTCTCCCCTGCACCATCTCACGCCTCTCCCCTGCACCATCTCACGCCTCTCCCCTGCACCATCTCACGCCTCTCCCCTGCACCATCTCACGCCTCTCCCCTGCACCATCTCACGCCTCTCCCCTGCACCATCTCACGCCTCTCCCCTGCACCATCTCACGCCTCTCCCCTGCACCATCTCACGCCTCTCCCCTGCACCATCTCACGCCTCTCCCCTGCACCATCTCACGCCTCTCCCCTGCACCATCTCACGCCTCTCCCCTGCACCATCTCACGCCTCTCCCCTGCACCATCTCACGCCTCTCCCCTGCACCATCTCACGCCTCTCCCCTGCACCATCTCACGCCTCTCCCCTGCACCATCTCACGCCTCTCCCCTGCACCATCTCACGCCTCTCCCCTGCACCATCTCACGCCTCTCCCCTGCACCATCTCACGCCTCTCCCCTGCACCATCTCACGCCTCTCCCCTGCACCATCTCACGCCTCTCCCCTGCACCATCTCACGCCTCTCCCCTGCACCATCTCACGCCTCTCCCCTGCACCATCTCACGCCTCTCCCCTGCACCATCTCACGCCTCTCCCCTGCACCATCTCACGCCTCTCCCCTGCACCATCTCACGCCTCTCCCCTGCACCATCTCACGCCTCTCCCCTGCACCATCTCACGCCTCTCCCCTGCACCATCTCACGCCTCTCCCCTGCACCATCTCACGCCTCTCCCCTGCACCATCTCACGCCTCTCCCCTGCACCATCTCACGCCTCTCCCCTGCACCATCTCACACCTCTCCCCTGCACCATCTCACACCTCTCCCCTGCACCATCTCACACCTCTCCCCTGCACCATCTCACACCTCTCCCCTGCACCATCTCACACCTCTCCCCTGCACCATCTCACACCTCTCCCCTGCACCATCTCACACCTCTCCCCTGCACCATCTCACACCTCTCCCCTGCACCATCTCACACCTCTCCCCTGCACCATCTCACACCTCTCCCCTGCACCATCTCACACCTCTCCCCTGCACCATCTCACACCTCTCCCCTGCACCATCTCACACCTCTCCCCTGCACCATCTCACACCTCTCCCCTGCACCATCTCACACCTCTCCCCTGCACCATCTCACACCTCTCCCCTGCACCATCTCACACCTCTCCCCTGCACCATCTCACACCTCTCCCCTGCACCATCTCACACCTCTCCCCTGCACCATCTCACACCTCTCCCCTGCACCATCTCACACCTCTCCCCTGCACCATCTCACACCTCTCCCCTGCACCATCTCACACCTCTCCCCTGCACCATCTCACACCTCTCCCCTGCACCATCTCACACCTCTCCCCTGCACCATCTCACACCTCTCCCCTGCACCATCTCACACCTCTCCCCTGCACCATCTCACACCTCTCCCCTGCACCATCTCACACCTCTCCCCTGCACCATCTCACACCTCTCCCCTGCACCATCTCACACCTCTCCCCTGCACCATCTCACACCTCTCCCCTGCACCATCTCACACCTCTCCCCTGCACCATCTCACACCTCTCCCCTGCACCATCTCACACCTCTCCCCTGCACCATCTCACACCTCTCCCCTGCACCATCTCACACCTCTCCCCTGCACCATCTCACACCTCTCCCCTGCACCATCTCACACCTCTCCCCTGCACCATCTCACACCTCTCCCCTGCACCATCTCACACCTCTCCCCTGCACCATCTCACACCTCTCCCCTGCACCATCTCACACCTCTCCCCTGCACCATCTCACACCTCTCCCCTGCACCATCTCACACCTCTCCCCTGCACCATCTCACACCTCTCCCCTGCACCATCTCACACCTCTCCCCTGCACCATCTCACACCTCTCCCCTGCACCATCTCACACCTCTCCCCTGCACCATCTCACACCTCTCCCCTGCACCATCTCACACCTCTCCCCTGCACCATCTCACACCTCTCCCCTGCACCATCTCACACCTCTCCCCTGCACCATCTCACACCTCTCCCCTGCACCATCTCACACCTCTCCCCTGCACCATCTCACACCTCTCCCCTGCACCATCTCACACCTCTCCCCTGCACCATCTCACACCTCTCCCCTGCACCATCTCACACCTCTCCCCTGCACCATCTCACACCTCTCCCCTGCACCATCTCACACCTCTCCCCTGCACCATCTCACACCTCTCCCCTGCACCATCTCACACCTCTCCCCTGCACCATCTCACACCTCTCCCCTGCACCATCTCACACCTCTCCCCTGCACCATCTCACACCTCTCCCCTGCACCATCTCACACCTCTCCCCTGCACCATCTCACACCTCTCCCCTGCACCATCTCACACCTCTCCCCTGCACCATCTCACACCTCTCCCCTGCACCATCTCACACCTCTCCCCTGCACCATCTCACACCTCTCCCCTGCACCATCTCACACCTCTCCCCTGCACCATCTCACACCTCTCCCCTGCACCATCTCACACCTCTCCCCTGCACCATCTCACACCTCTCCCCTGCACCATCTCACACCTCTCCCCTGCACCATCTCACACCTCTCCCCTGCACCATCTCACACCTCTCCCCTGCACCATCTCACACCTCTCCCCTGCACCATCTCACACCTCTCCCCTGCACCATCTCACACCTCTCCCCTGCACCATCTCACACCTCTCCCCTGCACCATCTCACACCTCTCCCCTGCACCATCTCACACCTCTCCCCTGCACCATCTCACACCTCTCCCCTGCACCATCTCACACCTCTCCCCTGCACCATCTCACACCTCTCCCCTGCACCATCTCACACCTCTCCCCAGCACCATCTCACACCTCTCCCCTGCACCATCTCACACCTCTCCCCTGCACCATCTCACGCCTCTCCCCTGCACCATCTCACGCCTCTCCCCTGCACCATCTCACGCCTCTCCCCTGCACCATCTCACGCCTCTCCCCTGCACCATCTCACGCCTCTCCCCTGCACCATCTCACGCCTCTCCCCTGCACCATCTCACGCCTCTCCCCTGCACCATCTCACGCCTCTCCCCTGCACCATCTCACGCCTCTCCCCTGCACCATCTCACGCCTCTCCCCTGCACCATCTCACGCCTCTCCCCTGCACCATCTCACGCCTCTCCCCTGCACCATCTCACGCCTCTCCCCTGCACCATCTCACGCCTCTCCCCTGCACCATCTCACGCCTCTCCCCTGCACCATCTCACGCCTCTCCCCTGCACCATCTCACGCCTCTCCCCTGCACCATCTCACACCTCTCCCCTGCACCATCTCACACCTCTCCCCTGCACCATCTCACACCTCTCCCCTGCACCATCTCACACCTCTCCCCTGCACCATCTCACGCCTCTCCCCTGCACCATCTCACGCCTCTCCCCTGCACCATCTCACGCCTCTCCCCTGCACCATCTCACGCCTCTCCCCTGCACCATCTCACGCCTCTCCCCTGCACCATCTCACGCCTCTCCCCTGCACCATCTCACGCCTCTCCCCTGCACCATCTCACGCCTCTCCCCTGCACCATCTCACGCCTCTCCCCTGCACCATCTCACGCCTCTCCCCTGCACCATCTCACGCCTCTCCCCTGCACCATCTCACGCCTCTCCCCTGCACCATCTCACGCCTCTCCCCTGCACCATCTCACGCCTCTCCCCTGCACCATCTCACGCCTCTCCCCTGCACCATCTCACGCCTCTCCCCTGCACCATCTCACGCCTCTCCCCTGCACCATCTCACGCCTCTCCCCTGCACCATCTCACGCCTCTCCCCTGCACCATCTCACGCCTCTCCCCTGCACCATCTCACGCCTCTCCCCTGCACCATCTCACGCCTCTCCCCTGCACCATCTCACGCCTCTCCCCTGCACCATCTCACGCCTCTCCCCTGCACCATCTCACGCCTCTCCCCTGCACCATCTCACGCCTCTCCCCTGCACCATCTCACGCCTCTCCCCTGCACCATCTCACGCCTCTCCCCTGCACCATCTCACGCCTCTCCCCTGCACCATCTCACGCCTCTCCCCTGCACCATCTCACGCCTCTCCCCTGCACCATCTCACGCCTCTCCCCTGCACCATCTCACGCCTCTCCCCTGCACCATCTCACGCCTCTCCCCTGCACCATCTCACGCCTCTCCCCTGCACCATCTCACGCCTCTCCCCTGCACCATCTCACGCCTCTCCCCTGCACCATCTCACGCCTCTCCCCTGCACCATCTCACGCCTCTCCCCTGCACCATCTCACGCCTCTCCCCTGCACCATCTCACGCCTCTCCCCTGCACCATCTCACGCCTCTCCCCTGCACCATCTCACGCCTCTCCCCTGCACCATCTCACGCCTCTCCCCTGCACCATCTCACGCCTCTCCCCTGCACCATCTCACGCCTCTCCCCTGCACCATCTCACACCTCTCCCCTGCACCATCTCACACCTCTCCCCTGCACCATCTCACACCTCTCCCCTGCACCATCTCACACCTCTCCCCTGCACCATCTCACACCTCTCCCCTGCACCGTCTCACACCTCTCCCCTGCACCATCTCACACCTCTCCCCTGCACCATCTCACACCTCTCCCCTGCACCATCTCACACCTCTCCCCTGCACCATCTCACACCTCTCCCCTGCACCATCTCACACCTCTCCCCTGCACCATCTCACACCTCTCCCCTGCACCATCTCACACCTCTCCCCTGCACCATCTCACACCTCTCCCCTGCACCATCTCACACCTCTCCCCTGCACCGTCTCACACCTCTCCCCTGCACCGTCTCACACCTCTCCCCTGCACCGTCTCACACCTCTCCCCTGCACCGTCTCACACCTCTCCCCTTAACCATCTCACGCCTCTCCGCTACAGCATCTCACGCCTCTCACGCCTCTCCCCTGCACCATCTCACGCCTCTCCCCTGCACCATCTCACGCCTCTCCCCTGCACCATCTCACGCCTCTCCCCTGCACCATCTCACGCCTCTCCCCTGCACCATCTCACGCCTCTCCCCTGCACCATCTCACGCCTCTCCCCTGCACCATCTCACGCCTCTCCCCTGCACCATCTCACGCCTCTCCCCTGCACCATCTCACGCCTCTCCCCTGCACCATCTCACGCCTCTCCCCTGCACCATCTCACGCCTCTCCCCTGCACCATCTCACGCCTCTCCCCTGCACCATCTCACGCCTCTCCCCTGCACCATCTCACGCCTCTCCCCTGCACCATCTCACGCCTCTCCCCTGCACCATCTCACGCCTCTCCCCTGCACCATCTCACGCCTCTCCCCTGCACCATCTCACACCTCTCCCCTGCACCATCTCACAGCCTCTCCCCTGCACCATCTCACGCCTCTCCCCTGCACCATCTCACAGCTCTCCCCTGCACCATCTCACACCTCTCCCCTGCACCATCTCACACCTCTCCCCTGCACCATCTCACACCTCTCCCGTGCACCATCTCACACCTCTCCCCTGCACCATCTCACGCGTCTCCCCTGCACCATCTCACACCTCTCCCCTGCACCATCTCACACCTCTCCCCTGCACCATCTCACACCTCTCCCCTGCACCATCTCACACCTCTCCCCTGCACCATCTCACACCTCTCCCCTGCACCATCTCACACCTCTCCCCTGCACCATCTCACACCTCTCCCCTGCACCATCTCACACCTCTCCCCTGCACCATCTCACACCTCTCCCCTGCACCATCTCACACCTCTCCCCTGCACCATCTCACACCTCTCCCCTGCACCATCTCACACCTCTCCCCTGCACCATCTCACACCTCTCCCCTGCACCATCTCACACCTCTCCCCTGCACCATCTCACACCTCTCCCCTGCACCATCTCACACCTCTCCCCTGCACCATCTCACACCTCTCCCCTGCACCATCTCACACCTCTCCCCTGCACCATCTCACACCTCTCCCCTGCACCATCTCACACCTCTCCCCTGCACCATCTCACACCTCTCCCCTGCACCATCTCACACCTCTCCCCTGCACCATCTCACACCTCTCCCCTGCACCATCTCACACCTCTCCCCTGCACCATCTCACACCTCTCCCCTGCACCATCTCACGCCTCTCCCCTGCACCATCTCACACCTCTCCCCTGCACCATCTCACACCTCTCCCCTGCACCATCTCACACCTCTCCCCTGCACCATCTCACACCTCTCCCCTGCACCATCTCACACCTCTCCCCTGCACCATCTCACACCTCTCCCCTGCACCATCTCACACCTCTCCCCTGCACCATCTCACACCTCTCCCCTGCACCATCTCACACCTCTCCCCTGCACCATCTCACACCTCTCCCCTGCACCATCTCACACCTCTCCCCTGCACCATCTCACACCTCTCCCCTGCACCATCTCACACCTCTCCCCTGCACCATCTCACACCTCTCCCCTGCACCATCTCACACCTCTCCCCTGCACCATCTCACACCTCTCCCCTGCACCATCTCACACCTCTCCCCTGCACCATCTCACACCTCTCCCCTGCACCATCTCACACCTCTCCCCTGCACCATCTCACACCTCTCCCCTGCACCATCTCACACCTCTCCCCTGCACCATCTCACACCTCTCCCCTGCACCATCTCACACCTCTCCCCTGCACCATCTCACACCTCTCCCCTGCACCATCTCACACCTCTCCCCTGCACCATCTCACACCTCTCCCCTGCACCATCTCACACCTCTCCCCTGCACCATCTCACACCTCTCCCCTGCACCATCTCACACCTCTCCCCTGCACCATCTCACACCTCTCCCCTGCACCATCTCACACCTCTCCCCTGCACCATCTCACACCTCTCCCCTGCACCATCTCACACCTCTCCCCTGCACCATCTCACACCTCTCCCCTGCACCATCTCACACCTCTCCCCTGCACCATCTCACGCATCTCGCAGCTCTCCCCTGCACCATCTCACAGCTCTCCCCTGCACCATCTCACGCCTCTCCCATGCACCATCTCACGCCTCTCCCCTGCACCATCTCACGCCTCTCCCCTGCACCATCTCACGCCTCTCCCCTGCACCATCTCACGCCTCTCCCCTGCACCATCTCACGCCTCTCCCCTGCACCATCTCACGCCTCTCCCCTGCACCATCTCACGCCTCTCCCCTGCACCATCTCACGCCTCTCCCCTGCACCATCTCACGCCTCTCCCCTGCACCATCTCACGCCTCTCCCCTGCACCATCTCACGCCTCTCCCCTGCACCATCTCACGCCTCTCCGCTGCAGCATCTCACGCCTCTCCGCTGCAGCATCTCACACCTCTCCGCTACAGCATCTCACACCTCACCGCTACAGCATCTCACGCCTCTCCCCTGCACCATCTCACACCTCTCCCCTGCACCATCTCACACCTCTCCCCTGCACCATCTCACACCTCTCCCCTGCACCATCTCACACCTCTCCCCTGCACCATCTCACACCACTCCCCTGCACCATCTCACACCTCTCCCCTGCACCATCTCACACCTCTCCCCTGCACCATCTCACACCTCTCCCCTGCACCATCTCACACCTCTCCCCTGCACCATCTCACACCTCTCCCCTGCACCATCTCACACCTCTCCCCTGCACCATCTCACACCTCTCCCCTGCACCATCTCACACCTCTCCCCTGCACCATCTCACACCTCTCCCCTGCACCATCTCACACCTCTCCCCTGCACCATCTCACACCTCTCCCCTGCACCATCTCACACCTCTCCCCTGCACCATCTCACACCTCTCCCCTGCACCATCTCACACCTCTCCCCTGCACCATCTCACACCTCTCCCCTGCACCATCTCACACCTCTCCCCTGCACCATCTCACACCTCTCCCCTGCACCATCTCACACCTCTCCCCTGCACCATCTCACACCTCTCCCCTGCACCATCTCACACCTCTCCCCTGCACCATCTCACACCTCTCCCCTGCACCATCTCACACCTCTCCCCTGCACCATCTCACACCTCTCCCCTGCACCATCTCACACCTCTCCCCTGCACCATCTCACACCTCTCCCCTGCACCATCTCACACCTCTCCCCTGCACCATCTCACACCTCTCCCCTGCACCATCTCACACCTCTCCCCTGCACCATCTCACACCTCTCCCCTGCACCATCTCACACCTCTCCCCTGCACCATCTCACACCTCTCCCCTGCACCATCTCACAGCTCTCCCCTGCACCATCTCACAGCTCTCCCCTGCACCATCTCACAGCTCTCCCCTGCACCATCTCACACCTCTCCCCTGCACCATCTCACAGCTCTCCCCTGCACCATCTCACACCTCTCCCCTGCACCATCTCACACCTCTCCCCTGCACCATCTCACACCTCTCCCCTGCACCATCTCACACCTCTCCCCTGCACCATCTCACACCTCTCCCCTGCACCATCTCACGCCTCTCCCCTGCACCATCTCACACCTCTCCCCTGCACCATCTCACACCTCTCCCCTGCACCATCTCACTCCTCTCCCCTGCACCATCTAACACCTCTCCCCTGCACCATCTCACACCTCTCCCCTGCACCATCTCACGCCTCTCCCCTGCACCATCTCACGCCTCTCCCCTGCACCATCTCACGCCTCTCCCCTGCACCATCTCACGCCTCTCCCCTGCACCATCTCACACCTCTCCCCTGCACCATCTCAGACCTCTCCCCTGCACCATCTCACAGCCTCTCCCCTGCACCCTCTCACACCTCTCCCCTGCACCATCTCACCCTCTCCCCTGCACCATCTCACGCCTCTCCCCTGCACCATCTCACGCCTCTCCCCTGCACCATCTCACCCCTCTCCCCTGCACCATCTCACGCCTCTCCCCTGCACCATCTCACACCTCTCCCCTGCACCATCTCACAGCTCTCCCCTGCACCATCTCCCGCCTCTCCCCTGCACAATCTCCCACCTCTCCCCTGAACCATCTCACGTCTCTCCCCTGCACCATCTCACGCCTCTCCCTGCACCATCTCACGCCTCTCCCCTGCACCATCTCACGCCTCTCCCCTGCACCATCTCACGCCTCTCCCCTGCACCATCTCACACCTCTCCCCTGCACCATCTCACGCCTCTCCCCTGCACCATCTCACGCCTCTCCCCTGCACCATCTCACCCTCTCCCCTGCACCATCTCACGCCTCTCCCCTGCACCATCTCACGCCTCTCCCCTGCACCATCTCACCCTCTCCCCTGCACCATCTCACGCCTCTCCCCTGCACCATCTCACGCCTCTCCCCTGCACCATCTCACGCCTCTCCCCTGCACCATCTCACGCCTCTCCCCTGCACCATCTCACGCCTCTCCCCTGCACCATCTCACGCCTCTCCCCTGCACCATCTCACGCCTCTCCCCTGCACCATCTCACGCCTCTCCCCTGCACCATCTCACGCCTCTCCCCTGCACCATCTCACGCCTCTCCCCTGCACCATCTCACGCCTCTCCCCTGCACCATCTCACGCCTCTCCCCTGCACCATCTCACGCCTCTCCCCTGCACCATCTCACGCCTCTCCCCTGCACCATCTCACGCCTCTCCCCTGCACCATCTCACGCCTCTCCCCTGCACCATCTCACGCCTCTCCCCTGCACCATCTCACGCCTCTCCCCTGCACCATCTCACGCCTCTCCCCTGCACCATCTCACGCCTCTCCCCTGCACCATCTCACGCCTCTCCCCTGCACCATCTCACGCCTCTCCCCTGCACCATCTCACGCCTCTCCCCTGCACCATCTCACGCCTCTCCCCTGCACCATCTCACGCCTCTCCCCTGCACCATCTCACGCCTCTCCCCTGCACCATCTCACGCCTCTCCCCTGCACCATCTCACGCCTCTCCCCTGCACCATCTCACGCCTCTCCCCTGCACCATCTCACGCCTCTCCCCTGCACCATCTCACGCCTCTCCCCTGCACCATCTCACGCCTCTCCCCTGCACCATCTCACGCCTCTCCCCTGCACCATCTCACGCCTCTCCCCTGCACCATCTCACGCCTCTCCCCTGCACCATCTCACGCCTCTCCCCTGCACCATCTCACGCCTCTCCCCTGCACCATCTCACGCCTCTCCCCTGCACCATCTCACGCCTCTCCCCTGCACCATCTCACGCCTCTCCCCTGCACCATCTCACGCCTCTCCCCTGCACCATCTCACGCCTCTCCCCTGCACCATCTCACGCCTCTCCCCTGCACCATCTCACGCCTCTCCCCTGCACCATCTCACGCCTCTCCCCTGCACCATCTCACGCCTCTCCCCTGCACCATCTCACGCCTCTCCCCTGCACCATCTCACGCCTCTCCCCTGCACCATCTCACGCCTCTCCCCTGCACCATCTCACGCCTCTCCCCTGCACCATCTCACGCCTCTCCCCTGCAGCATCTCACGCCTCTCCCCTGCACCATCTCACGCCTCTCCCCTGCACCTTCTCACACCTCTCCCCTGCACCATCTCACACCTTTCCCCTGCACCATCTCACACCTCTCCCCTGCACCATCTCACACCTCTCCCCTGCACCATCTCACACCTCTCCCCTGCACCATCTCACACCTCTCCCCTGCACCATCTCACACCTCTCCCCTGCACCATCTCACACCTCTCCCCTGCACCATCTCACACCTCTCCCCTGCACCATCTCACACCTCTCCCCTGCACCATCTCACACCTCTCCCCTGCACCATCTCACACCTCTCCCCTGCACCATCTCACACCTCTCCCCTGCACCATCTCACACCTCTCCCCTGCACCATCTCACACCTCTCCCCTGCACCATCTCACACCTCTCCCCTGCACCATCTCACACCTCTCCCCTGCACCATCTCACACCTCTCCCCTGCACCATCTCACACCTCTCCCCTGCACCATCTCACACCTCTCCCCTGCACCATCTCACACCTCTCCCCTGCACCATCTCACACCTCTCCCCTGCACCATCTCACACCTCTCCCCTGCACCATCTCACACCTCTCCCCTGCACCATCTCACACCTCTCCCCTGCACCATCTCACACCTCTCCCCTGCACCATCTCACACCTCTCCCCTGCACCATCTCACACCTCTCCCCTGCACCATCTCACACCTCTCCCCTGCACCATCTCACACCTCTCCCCTGCACCATCTCACACCTCTCCCCTGCACCATCTCACACCTCTCCCCTGCACCATCTCACACCTCTCCCCTGCACCATCTCACACCTCTCCCCTGCACCATCTCACACCTCTCCCCTGCACCATCTCACACCTCTCCCCTGCACCATCTCACACCTCTCCCCTGCACCATCTCACACCTCTCCCCTGCACCATCTCACACCTCTCCCCTGCACCATCTCACACCTCTCCCCTGCACCATCTCACACCTCTCCCCTGCACCATCTCACACCTCTCCCCTGCACCATCTCACACCTCTCCCCTGCACCATCTCACACCTCTCCCCTGCACCATCTCACACCTCTCCCCTGCACCATCTCACACCTCTCCCCTGCACCATCTCACACCTCTCCCCTGCACCATCTCACACCTCTCCCCTGCACCATCTCACACCTCTCCCCTGCACCATCTCACACCTCTCCCCTGCACCATCTCACACCTCTCCCCTGCACCATCTCACACCTCTCCCCTGCACCATCTCACACCTCTCCCCTGCACCATCTCACACCTCTCCCCTGCACCATCTCACACCTCTCCCCTGCACCATCTCACACCTCTCCCCTGCACCATCTCACACCTCTCCCCTGCACCATCTCACACCACACACCTGCACCATCTCACGCCTCTCCCCTGCACCATCTCACGCCTCTCCGCTACAGCATCTCACGCCTCTCCCCGGCAACATCTCACGCCTCTCCCCTGCAACATCTCCCGCCTCTCCCCTGCACCATCTCCCACCTCTCCCCTGCACCATCTCACGCCTCTCCCCTGCACCATCTCACGCCTCTCCCCTGCACCATCTCACGCCTCTCCCCTGCACCATCTCACGCCTCTCCCCTGCACCATCTCACGCCTCTCCCCTGCACCATCTCACGCCTCTCCCCTGCACCATCTCACGCCTCTCCCCTGCACCATCTCACGCCTCTCCCCTGCACCATCTCACGCCTCTCCCCTGCACCATCTCACGCCTCTCCCCTGCACCATCTCACGCCTCTCCCCTGCACCATCTCACGCCTCTCCCCTGCACCATCTCACGCCTCTCCCCTGCACCATCTCACGCCTCTCCCCTGCACCATCTCACGCCTCTCCCCTGCACCATCTCACGCCTCTCCCCTGCACCATCTCACGCCTCTCCCCTGCACCATCTCACAGCCTCTCCCCTGCACCATCTCACAGCCTCTCCCCTGCACCATCTCACAGCCTCTCCCCTGCACCATCTCACGCCTCTCCCCTGCACCATCTCACGCCTCTCCCCTGCACCATCTCACGCCTCTCCCCTGCACCATCTCACGCCTCTCCCCTGCACCATCTCACGCCTCTCCCCTGCACCATCTCACGCCTCTCCCCTGCACCATCTCACACCTCTCCCCTGCACCATCTCACGCCTCTCCCCTGCACCATCTCACGCCTCTCCCCTGCACCATCTCACGCCTCTCCCCTGCACCATCTCACGCCTCTCCCCTGCACCATCTCACGCCTCTCCCCTGCACCATCTCACGCCTCTCCCCTGCACCATCTCACGCCTCTCCCCTGCACCATCTCACGCCTCTCCCCTGCACCATCTCACGCCTCTCCCCTGCACCATCTCACGCCTCTCCCCTGCACCATCTCACGCCTCTCCCCTGCACCATCTCACGCCTCTCCCCTGCACCATCTCACAGCCTCTCCCCTGCACCATCTCACGCCTCTCCCCTGCACCATCTCACGCCTCTCCCCTGCACCATCTCACGCCTCTCCCCTGCACCATCTCACGCCTCTCCCCTGCACCATCTCACGCCTCTCCCCTGCACCATCTCACGCCTCTCCCCTGCACCATCTCACGCCTCTCCCCTGCACCATCTCACGCCTCTCCCCTGCACCATCTCACGCCTCTCCCCTGCACCATCTCACGCCTCTCCCTGCACCATCTCACGCCTCTCCCCTGCACCATCTCACGCCTCTCCCCTGCACCATCTCACGCCTCTCCCCTGCACCATCTCACGCCTCTCCCCTGCACCATCTCACGCCTCTCCCCTGCACCATCTCACGCCTCTCCCCTGCACCATCTCACGCCTCTCCCCTGCACCATCTCACGCCTCTCCCCTGCACCATCTCACGCCTCTCCCCTGCACCATCTCACGCCTCTCCCCTGCACCATCTCACGCCTCTCCCCTGCACCATCTCACGCCTCTCCCCTGCACCATCTCACGCCTCTCCCCTGCACCATCTCACGCCTCTCCCCTGCACCATCTCACGCCTCTCCCCTGCACCATCTCACGCCTCTCCCCTGCACCATCTCACGCCTCTCCCCTGCACCATCTCACGCCTCTCCCCTGCACCATCTCACGCCTCTCCCCTGCACCATCTCACGCCTCTCCCCTGCACCATCTCACGCCTCTCCCCTGCACCATCTCACGCCTCTCCCCTGCACCATCTCACGCCTCTCCCCTGCACCATCTCACGCCTCTCCCCTGCACCATCTCACGCCTCTCCCCTGCACCATCTCACGCCTCTCCCCTGCAGCATCTCACGCCTCTCCCCTGCAGCATCTCACGCCTCTCCCCTGCAGCAACTCACGCCTCTCCCTTGCAGCATCTCACGCCTCTCCCCTGCAGCATCTCACGCCTCTCCCCTGCAGAATCTCACGCCTCTCCCCAGCAGCATCTCACGCCTCTCCCCAGCAGCATCTCACGCCTCTCCCCTGCACCATGTCACGCCTCTCCCCTGCACCATCTCACGCCTCTCCCCTGCACCATCTCACGCCTCTCCACTGCACCATCTCACGCCTCTCCCCTGCACCATCTCACACCTCTCCCCTGCACCATCTCACACCTCTCCCCTGCACCATCTCACACCTCTCCCCTGCACCATCTCACACCTCTCCCCTGCACCATCTCACACCTCTCCCCTGCACCATCTCACACCTCTCCCCTGCACCATCTCACACCTCTCCCCTGCACCATCTCACACCTCTCCCCTGCACCATCTCACACCTCTCCCCTGCACCATCTCACGCGCCTCCGCTACTGCATCTCACGCATCTCACACCTCTCCCCTGCACCATCTCACGCCTCTCCCCTGCACCATCTCACGCCTCTCCCCTGCACCATCTCACGCCTCTCCCCTGCACCATCTCACGCCTCTCCCCTGCACCATCTCACGCCTCTCCCCTGCACCATCTCACGCCTCTCCCCTGCACCATCTCACGCCTCTCCCCTGCACCATCTCACGCCTCTCCCCTGCACCATCTCACGCCTCTCCCCTGCACCATCTCACGCCTCTCCCCTGCACCATCTCACGCCTCTCCCCTGCACCATCTCACGCCTCTCCCCTGCACCATCTCACGCCTCTCCCCTGCACCATCTCACGCCTCTCCCCTGCACCATCTCACGCCTCTCCCCTGCACCATCTCACGCCTCTCCCTGCACCATCTCACGCCTCTCCCCTGCACCATCTCACACCTCTCCCCTGCACCATCTCACAGCCTCTCCCCTGCACCATCTCACAGCCTCTCCCCTGCACCATCTCACGACCTCTCCCCTGCACCATCTCACGACCTCTCCCCTTCACCATCTCACGACTCTCCCCTGCAGCATCTCACGCCTCTCCCCTGCAACATCTCACGCCTCTCCCCTGCACCATCTCACACCTCTCCCCTGCACCATCTCACGCCTCTCCCCTGCACCATCTCACGCCTCTCCCCTGCACCATCTCACGCCTCTCCCCTGCAGCATCTCACGCCTCTCCCCTGCACCATCTCACGCCTCTCCCCTGCACCATCTCACGCCTCTCCCCTGCACCATCTCACGCCTCTCCCCTGCACCATCTCACTCCTCACCGCTGCAGCATCTAACACCTCACCCCTGCCCCATCTCACACCTCTCCCCTGCGCCATCTCACACCTCTCCCCTGCACCATCTCACACCTCTCCCCTGCACCATCTCACACCTCTCCCCTGCACCATCTCACACCTCTCCCCTGCACCATCTCACACCTCTCCCCTGCACCATCTCACACCTCTCCCCTGCACCATCTCACACCTCTCCCCTGCACCATCTCACACCTCTCCCCTGCACCATCTCACACCTCTCCCCTGCACCATCTCACACCTCTCCCCTGCACCATCTCACACCTCTCCCCTGCACCATCTCACACCTCTCCCCTGCACCATCTCACACCTCTCCCCTGCACCATCTCACACCTCTCCCCTGCACCATCTCACACCTCTCCCCTGCACCATCTCACACCTCTCCCCTGCACCATCTCACACCTCTCCCCTGCACCATCTCACACCTCTCCCCTGCACCATCTCACACCTCTCCCCTGCACCATCTCACACCTCTCCCCTGCACCATCTCACACCTCTCCCCTGCACCATCTCACACCTCTCCCCTGCACCATCTCACACCTCTCCCCTGCACCATCTCACACCTCTCCCCTGCACCATCTCACACCTCTCCCCTGCACCATCTCACACCTCTCCCCTGCACCATCTCACACCTCTCCCCTGCACCATCTCACACCTCTCCCCTGCACCATCTCACACCTCTCCCCTGCACCATCTCACACCTCTCCCCTGCACCATCTCACACCTCTCCCCTGCACCATCTCACACCTCTCCCCTGCACCATCTCACGCCTCTCCCCTGCACCATCTCACACCTCTCCCCTGCACCATCTCACGCCTCTCCCCTGCACCATCTCACGCCTCTCCCCTGCACCATCTCACGCCTCTCCCCTGCACCATCTCACGCCTCTCCCCTGCACCATCTCACGCCTCTCCCCTGCACCATCTCACGCCTCTCCCCTGCACCATCTCACGCCTCTCCCCTGCACCATCTCACGCCTCTCCCCTGCACCATCTCACGCCTCTCCCCTGCACCATCTCACGCCTCTCCCCTGCACCATCTCACGCCTCTCCCCTGCACCATCTCACGCCTCTCCCCTGCACCATCTCACGCCTCTCCCCTGCACCATCTCACGCCTCTCCCCTGCACCATCTCACGCCTCTCCCCTGCACCATCTCACGCCTCTCCCCTGCACCATCTCACGCCTCTCCCCTGCACCATCTCACGCCTCTCCCCTGCACCATCTCACGCCTCTCCCCTGCACCATCTCACGCCTCTCCCCTGCACCATCTCACGCCTCTCCCCTGCACCATCTCACGCCTCTCCCCTGCACCATCTCACACCTCTCCCCTGCACCATCTCACGCCTCTCCCCTGCACCATCTCACGCCTCTCCCCTGCACCATCTCACACCTCTCCCCTGCACCATCTCACACCTCTCCCCTGCACCATCTCACACCTCTCCCCTGCACCATCTCACACCTCTCCCCTGCACCATCTCACACCTCTCCCCTGCACCATCTCACACCTCTCCCCTGCACCATCTCACACCTCTCCCCTGCACCATCTCACACCTCTCCCCTGCACCATCTCACACCTCTCCCCTGCACCATCTCACACCTCTCCCGTGCACCATCTCACACCTCTCCCCTGCACCATCTCACAGCTCCCCCCTGCACCATCTCACGCCACTCCCCTGCACCATCTCACGCCTCTCCACTGCACCATCTCACGCCTCTCCACTGCACCATCTCACGCCACTCCCCTGCACCATCTCACGCCTCTCCCCTGCACCATCTCACGCCTCTCCCCTGCACCATCTCACGCCTCTCCCCTGCACCATCTCACGCCTCTCCCCTGCACCATCTCACGCCTCTCCCCTGCACCATCTCACGCCTCTCCCCTGCACCATCTCACGCCTCTCCCCTGCACCATCTCACGCCTCTCCCCTGCACCATCTCACGCCTCTCCCCTGCACCATCTCACGCCTCTCCCCTGCACCATCTCACGCCTCTCCCCTGCACCATCTCACACCTCTCCCCTGCACCATCTCACGCCTCTCCCCTGCACCATCTCACACCTCTCCCCTGCACCATCTCACACCTCTCCCCTGCACCATCTCACACCTCTCCCCTGCACCATCTCACACCTCTCCCCTGCACCATCTCACACCTCTCCCCTGCACCATCTCACACCTCTCCCCTGCACCATCTCACACCTCTCCCCTGCACCATCTCACACCTCTCCCCTGCACCATCTCACACCTCTCCCCTGCACCATCTCACACCTCTCCCCTGCACCATCTCACACCTCTCCCCTGCACCATCTCACACCTCTCCCCTGCACCATCTCACACCTCTCCCCTGCACCATCTCACACCTCTCCCCTGCACCATCTCACACCTCTCCCCTGCACCATCTCACACCTCTCCCCTGCACCATCTCACACCTCTCCCCTGCACCATCTCACACCTCTCCCCTGCACCATCTCACACCTCTCCCCTGCACCATCTCACACCTCTCCCCTGCACCATCTCACACCTCTCCCCTGCACCATCTCACACCTCTCCCCTGCACCATCTCACACCTCTCCCCTGCACCATCTCACACCTCTCCCCTGCACCATCTCACACCTCTCCCCTGCACCATCTCACACCTCTCCCCTGCACCATCTCACACCTCTCCCCTGCACCATCTCACACCTCTCCCCTGCACCATCTCACACCTCTCCCCTGCACCATCTCACACCTCTCCCCTGCACCATCTCACACCTCTCCCCTGCACCATCTCACACCTCTCCCCTGCACCATCTCACACCTCTCCCCTGCACCATCTCACACCTCTCCCCTGCACCATCTCACGCCTCTCCCCTGCACCATCTCACGCCTCTCCCCTGCACCATCTCACGCCTCTCCCCTGCACCATCTCACACCTCTCCCCTGCACCATCTCACACCTCTCCCCTGCACCATCTCACACCTCTCCCCTGCACCATCTCACACCTCTCCCCTGCACCATCTCACACCTCTCCCCTGCACCATCTCACACCTCTCCCCTGCACCATCTCACACCTCTCCCCTGCACCATCTCACACCTCTCCCCTGCACCATCTCACACCTCTCCCCTGCACCATCTCACACCTCTCCCCTGCACCATCTCACACCTCTCCCCTGCACCATCTCACGCCTCTCCCCTGCACCATCTCACGCCTCTCCCCTGCACCATCTCACGCCTCTCCCCTGCACCATCTCACGCCTCTCCCCTGCACCATCTCACGCCTCTCCCCTGCACCATCTCACGCCTCTCCCCTGCACCATCTCACGCCTCTCCCCTGCACCATCTCACGCCTCTCCCCTGCACCATCTCACGCCTCTCCCCTGCACCATCTCACGCCTCTCCCCTGCACCATCTCACGCCTCTCCCCTGCACCATCTCACGCCTCTCCCCTGCACCATCTCACGCCTCTCCCCTGCACCATCTCACGCCTCTCCCCTGCACCATCTCACGCCTCTCCCCTGCACCATCTCACGCCTCTCCCCTGCACCATCTCACGCCTCTCCCCTGCACCATCTCACGCCTCTCCCCTGCACCATCTCACGCCTCTCCCCTGCACCATCTCACGCCTCTCCCCTGCACCATCTCACGCCTCTCCCCTGCACCATCTCACGCCTCTCCCCTGCACCATCTCACGCCTCTCCCCTGCACCATCTCACGCCTCTCCCCTGCACCATCTCACGCCTCTCCCCTGCACCATCTCACGCCTCTCCCCTGCACCATCTCACGCCTCTCCCCTGCACCATCTCACGCCTCTCCCCTGCACCATCTCACGCCTCTCCCCTGCACCATCTCACGCCTCTCCCCTGCACCATCTCACGCCTCTCCCCTGCACCATCTCACGCCTCTCCCCTGCACCATCTCACGCCTCTCCCCTGCACCATCTCACGCCTCTCCCCTGCACCATCTCACGCCTCTCCCCTGCACCATCTCACGCCTCTCCCCTGCACCATCTCACGCCTCTCCCCTGCACCATCTCACGCCTCTCCCCTGCACCATCTCACGCCTCTCCCCTGCACCATCTCACGCCTCTCCCCTGCACCATCTCACGCCTCTCCCCTGCACCATCTCACGCCTCTCCCCTGCACCATCTCACGCCTCTCCCCTGCACCATCTCACGCCTCTCCCCTGCACCATCTCACGCCTCTCCCCTGCACCATCTCACGCCTCTCCCCTGCACCATCTCACGCCTCTCCCCTGCACCATCTCACGCCTCTCCCCTGCACCATCTCACGCCTCTCCCCTGCACCATCTCACGCCTCTCCCCTGCACCATCTCACGCCTCTCCCCTGCACCATCTCACGCCTCTCCCCTGCACCATCTCACGCCTCTCCCCTGCACCATCTCACGCCTCTCCCCTGCACCATCTCACGCCTCTCCCCTGCACCATCTCACGCCTCTCCCCTGCACCATCTCACGCCTCTCCCCTGCACCATCTCACGCCTCTCCCCTGCACCATCTCACGCCTCTCCCCTGCACCATCTCACGCCTCTCCCCTGCACCATCTCACGCCTCTCCCCTGCACCATCTCACGCCTCTCCCCTGCACCATCTCACGCCTCTCCCCTGCACCATCTCACGCCTCTCCCCTGCACCATCTCACGCCTCTCCCCTGCACATCTCACGCCTCTCCCCTGCACCATCTCACGCCTCTCCCCTGCACCATCTCACGCCTCTCCCCTGCACCATCTCACGCCTCTCCCCTGCACCATCTCACGCCTCTCCCCTGCACCATCTCACGCCTCTCCCCTGCACCATCTCACGCCTCTCCCCTGCACCATCTCACGCCTCTCCCCTGCACCATCTCACGCCTCTCCCCTGCACCATCTCACGCCTCTCCCCTGCACCATCTCACGCCTCTCCCCTGCACCATCTCACGCCTCTCCCCTGCACCATCTCACACCTCTCCCCTGCACCATCTCACACCTCTCCCCTGCACCATCTCACACCTCTCCCCTGCACCATCTCACACCTCTCCCCTGCACCATCTCACACCTCTCCCCTGCACCATCTCACACCTCTCCCCTGCACCATCTCACACCTCTCCCCTGCACCATCTCACACCTCTCCCCTGCACCATCTCACACCTCTCCCCTGCACCATCTCACACCTCTCCCCTGCACCATCTCACACCTCTCCCCTGCACCATCTCACACCTCTCCCCTGCACCATCTCACACCTCTCCCCTGCACCATCTCACACCTCTCCCCTGCACCATCTCACACCTCTCCCCTGCACCATCTCACACCTCTCCCCTGCACCATCTCACACCTCTCCCCTGCACCATCTCACACCTCTCCCCTGCACCATCTCACACCTCTCCCCTGCACCATCTCACACCTCTCCCCTGCACCATCTCACACCTCTCCCCTGCACCATCTCACACCTCTCCCCTGCACCATCTCACACCTCTCCCCTGCACCATCTCACACCTCTCCCCTGCACCATCTCACACCTCTCCCCTGCACCATCTCACGCCTCTCCCCTGCACCATCTCACGCCTCTCCCCTGCACCATCTCACGCCTCTCCCCTGCACCATCTCACGCCTCTCCCCTGCACCATCTCACGCCTCTCCCCTGCACCATCTCACGCCTCTCCCCTGCACCATCTCACGCCTCTCCCCTGCACCATCTCACGCCTCTCCCCTGCACCATCTCACGCCTCTCCCCTGCACCATCTCACGCCTCTCCCCTGCACCATCTCACGCCTCTCCCCTGCACCATCTCACGCCTCTCCCCTGCACCATCTCACGCCTCTCCCCTGCACCATCTCACGCCTCTCCCCTGCACCATCTCACGCCTCTCCCCTGCACCATCTCACGCCTCTCCCCTGCACCATCTCACGCCTCTCCCCTGCACCATCTCACGCCTCTCCCCTGCACCATCTCACGCCTCTCCCCTGCACCATCTCACGCCTCTCCCCTGCACCATCTCACGCCTCTCCCCTGCACCATCTCACGCCTCTCCCCTGCACCATCTCACGCCTCTCCCCTGCACCATCTCACGCCTCTCCCCTGCACCATCTCACGCCTCTCCCCTGCACCATCTCACGCCTCTCCCCTGCACCATCTCACGCCTCTCCCCTGCACCATCTCACGCCTCTCCCCTGCACCATCTCACGCCTCTCCCCTGCACCATCTCACGCCTCTCCCCTGCACCATCTCACGCCTCTCCCCTGCACCATCTCACGCCTCTCCCCTGCACCATCTCACGCCTCTCCCCTGCACCATCTCACGCCTCTCCCCTGCACCATCTCACGCCTCTCCCCTGCACCATCTCACGCCTCTCCCCTGCACCATCTCACGCCTCTCCCCTGCACCATCTCACGCCTCTCCCCTGCACCATCTCACGCCTCTCCCCTGCACCATCTCACGCCTCTCCCCTGCACCATCTCACGCCTCTCCCCTGCACCATCTCACGCCTCTCCCCTGCACCATCTCACGCCTCTCCCCTGCACCATCTCACGCCTCTCCCCTGCACCATCTCACGCCTCTCCCCTGCACCATCTCACGCCTCTCCCCTGCACCATCTCACGCCTCTCCCCTGCACCATCTCACGCCTCTCCCCTGCACCATCTCACGCCTCTCCCCTGCACCATCTCACGCCTCTCCCCTGCACCATCTCACGCCTCTCCCCTGCACCATCTCACGCCTCTCCCCTGCACCATCTCACGCCTCTCCCCTGCACCATCTCACGCCTCTCCCCTGCACCATCTCACGCCTCTCCCCTGCACCATCTCACGCCTCTCCCCTGCACCATCTCACGCCTCTCCCCTGCACCATCTCACGCCTCTCCCCTGCACCATCTCACGCCTCTCCCCTGCACCATCTCACGCCTCTCCCCTGCACCATCTCACGCCTCTCCCCTGCACCATCTCACGCCTCTCCCCTGCACCATCTCACGCCTCTCCCCTGCACCATCTCACGCCTCTCCCCTGCACCATCTCACGTCTCTCCCCTGCACCATCTCACGCCTCTCCCCTGCACCATCTCACGCCTCTCCCCTGCAGCAACTCACGCCTCTCCCCTGCAACATCTCACGCCTCTCCCCTGCACCATCTCACGCCTCTCCCCTTCACCATCTCACGCCTCTCCCCTTCAGCATCTCACGCCTCTCCCCAGCACCATCTCACGCCTCTCCCCTTAACCATCTCACGACTCTCCCCTTCAGCATCTCACGCCTCTCCCCTGCACCATCTCACGCCTCTCCCCTTAACCATCTCACGCCTCTCCCTGCACATCCACCCTCTCCCCTGCACCATCTCACGCCTCTCCCCTGCACCATCTCACGCCTCTCCCCTGCACCATCTCACGCCTCCCCCCTGCACCATCTCACACCTCTCCCCTGCACCATCTCACGCCTCTCCCCTGCACCATCTCACACCTCTCCCCTGCACCATCTCACACCTCTCCCCTGCACCATCTCACACCTCTCCCCTGCACCATCTCACACCTCTCCCCTGCACCATCTCACACCTCTCCCCTGCACCATCTCACACCTCTCCCCTGCACCATCTCACACCTCTCCCCTGCACCATCTCACACCTCTCCCCTGCACCATCTCACACCTCTCCCCTGCACCATCTCACACCTCTCCCCTGCACCATCTCACACCTCTCCCCTGCACCATCTCACACCTCTCCCCTGCACCATCTCACACCTCTCCCCTGCACCATCTCACACCTCTCCCCTGCACCATCTCACACCTCTCCCCTGCACCATCTCACACCTCTCCCCTGCACCATCTCACACCTCTCCCCTGCACCATCTCACACCTCTCCCCTGCACCATCTCACCCCTCTCCCCTGCACCATCTCACACCTCTCCCCTGCACCATCTCACCCCTCTCCCCTGCACCATCTCACGCCTCTCCCCTGCACCATCTCACGCCTCTCCCCTGCACCATCTCACGCCTCTCCCCTGCACCATCTCACGCCTCTCCCCTGCACCATCTCACGCCTCTCCCCTGCACCATCTCACCCCTCTCCCCTGCACCATCTCACGCCTCTCCCCTGCACCATCTCACGCCTCTCCCCTGCACCATCTCACGCCTCTCCCCTGCACCATCTCACGCCTCTCCCTGCACCATCTCACGCCTCTCCCCTGCACCATCTCACGCCTCTCCCCTGCAGCATCTCACGACTCTCCCCTGCACCATCTCACGCCTCTCCCCTGCAGCATCTCACGCCTCTCCCCTGCAGCATCTCACGCCTCTCCCCTGCACCATCTCACGCCTCTCCCTGCACCATCTCACGCCTCTCCCCTGCACCATCTCACGCCTCTCCCCTGCAGCAACTCACGCCTCTCCCCTGCACCATCTCACGCCTCTCCCCTGCACCATCTCACGCCTCTCCCCTGCACCATCTCACGCCTCTCCCCTGCAGCATCTCACGCCTCTCCCCTGCAGCATCTCACGCCTCTCCCCTGCAGCATCTCACGCCTCTCCCCTGCACCATCTCACGCCTCTCCCCTGCACCATCTCACGCCTCTCCCCTGCACCATCTCACGCCTCTCCCCTGCACCATCTCACGCCTCTCCCCTGCACCATCTCACGCCTCTCCCCTGCACCATCTCACGCCTCTCCCCTGCACCATCTCACGCCTCTCCCCTGCACCATCTCACGCCTCTCCCCTGCACCATCTCACGCCTCTCCCCTGCACCATCTCACGCCTCTCCCTGCACCATCTCACGCCTCTCCCCTGCACCATCTCACGCCTCTCCCCTGCACCATCTCACGCCTCTCCCCTGCACCATCTCACGCCTCTCCCCTGCACCATCTCACGCCTCTCCCCTGCACCATCTCACGCCTCTCCCCTGCACCATCTCACGCCTCTCCCCTGCACCATCTCACGCCTCTCCCCTGCACCATCTCACGCCTCTCCCCTGCACCATCTCACGCCTCTCCCCTGCACCATCTCACGCCTCTCCCCTGCACCATCTCACGCCTCTCCCCTGCACCATCTCACGCCTCTCCCCTGCACCATCTCACGCCTCTCCCCTGCACCATCTCACGCCTCTCCCCTGCACCATCTCACGCCTCTCCCCTGCACCATCTCACGCCTCTCCCCTGCACCATCTCACGCCTCTCCCCTGCACCATCTCACGCCTCTCCCCTGCACCATCTCACGCCTCTCCCCTGCACCATCTCACGCCTCTCCCCTGCACCATCTCACGCCTCTCCCCTGCACCATCTCACGCCTCTCCCCTGCACCATCTCACGCCTCTCCCCTGCACCATCTCACGCCTCTCCCCTGCACCATCTCACGCCTCTCCCCTGCACCATCTCACGCCTCTCCCCTGCACCATCTCACGCCTCTCCCCTGCACCGTCTCGCGCCTCTCCCCTGCACCGTCTCGGCGACTCTCCCCTGAAACCGTCTCGCGCCTCTCCCCTGCACCAGTCTCGCGCCTCTCACCTGCACAGTCCGCGCCTCTCCCCTGCACCGTCTCGCGCCTCTCCCCTGCACGTCTCAGCGCCTCTCCCCTGCACAGTCTCGCGCTCTCTCCCCACCTGCACCGTCTCGCGCCTCTCCCTGCACCGTTCGCGCCTCTCCCTGCACCGTCTCGCGCCTCTCCCCCTGCAACGTCCGCGCGCCTCTCCCCTGCACCGTCTCGCGCTCTCCCCTGCACCGTCTCGCACCTCTCCCATGCCCAGTCTCACGCCTCTCCCCTGCACCGTCTCCCGCCTCTCCCCTGCCACCGACTCACGCCTCTCCCCTGCACCTTCTCACGCCTCTCCCCTGCAGCAGCTCACGCCTCTCCCCTGCAGCGTCTCACGCCTCTCCCCTGCAGCGTCTCACGCCTCTCCCCTGCAGCGTCTCACGCCTCTCCCCTGCAGCGTCTCACGCCTCTCCCCTGCACCATCTCACGCCTCTCCCCTGCACCATCTCACGCCTCTCCCCTGCACCATCTCACGCCTCTCCCCTGCACCATCTCACGCCTCTCCCCTGCACCATCTCACGCCTCTCCCCTGCACCATCTCACGCCTCTCCCCTGCACCATCTCACGCCTCTCCCCTGCACCATCTCACGCCTCTCCCCTGCACCATCTCACGCCTCTCCCCTGCACCATCTCACGCCTCTCCCCTGCACCATCTCACGCCTCTCCCCTGCACCATCTCACGCCTCTCCCCTGCACCATCTCACGCCTCTCCCCTGCACCATCTCACGCCTCTCCCCTGCACCATCTCACGCCTCTCCCCTGCACCATCTCACGCCTCTCCCCTGCACCATCTCACGCCTCTCCCCTGCACCATCTCACGCCTCTCCCCTGCACCATCTCACGCCTCTCCCCTGCACCATCTCACGCCTCTCCCCTGCACCATCTCACGCCTCTCCCC
This sequence comes from Carcharodon carcharias, assembly GCF_017639515.1. Classification (NCBI taxonomy): domain Eukaryota; kingdom Metazoa; phylum Chordata; class Chondrichthyes; order Lamniformes; family Lamnidae; genus Carcharodon; species Carcharodon carcharias. The sequence continues at coordinate 41,722,522 of NC_054472.1, read as the reverse complement.
TGCACCATCTCACGCCTCTCCCCTGCACCATCTCACGCCTCTCCCCTGCACCATCTCACGCCTCTCCCCTGCACCATCTCACGCCTCTCCCCTGCACCATCTCACGCCTCTCCCCTGCACCATCTCACGCCTCTCCCCTGCACCATCTCACGCCTCTCCCCTGCACCATCTCACGCCTCTCCCCTGCACCATCTCACGCCTCTCCCCTGCACCATCTCACGCCTCTCCCCTGCACCATCTCACGCCTCTCCCCTGCACCATCTCACGCCTCTCCCCTGCACCATCTCACGCCTCTCCCCTGCACCATCTCACGCCTCTCCCCTGCACCATCTCACGCCTCTCCCCTGCACCATCTCACGCCTCTCCCCTGCACCATCTCACGCCTCTCCCCTGCACCATCTCACGCCTCTCCCCTGCACCATCTCACGCCTCTCCCCTGCACCATCTCACGCCTCTCCCCTGCACCATCTCACGCCTCTCCCCTGCACCATCTCACGCCTCTCCCCTGCACCATCTCACGCCTCTCCCCTGCACCATCTCACGCCTCTCCCCTGCACCATCTCACGCCTCTCCCCTGCACCATCTCACGCCTCTCCCCTGCACCATCTCACGCCTCTCCCCTGCACCATCTCACGCCTCTCCCCTGCACCATCTCACGCCTCTCCCCTGCACCATCTCACGCCTCTCCCCTGCACCATCTCACGCCTCTCCCCTGCACCATCTCACGCCTCTCCCCTGCACCATCTCACGCCTCTCCCCTGCACCATCTCACGCCTCTCCCCTGCACCATCTCACGCCTCTCCCCTGCACCATCTCACGCCTCTCCCCTGCACCATCTCACGCCTCTCCCCTGCACCATCTCACGCCTCTCCCCTGCACCATCTCACGCCTCTCCCCTGCACCATCTCACGCCTCTCCCCTGCACCATCTCACGCCTCTCCCCTGCACCATCTCACGCCTCTCCCCTGCACCATCTCACGCCTCTCCCCTGCACCATCTCACGCCTCTCCCCTGCACCATCTCACGCCTCTCCCCTGCACCATCTCACGCCTCTCCCCTGCACCATCTCACGCCTCTCCCCTGCACCATCTCACGCCTCTCCCCTGCACCATCTCACGCCTCTCCCCTGCACCATCTCACGCCTCTCCCCTGCACCATCTCACGCCTCTCCCCTGCACCATCTCACGCCTCTCCCCTGCACCATCTCACGCCTCTCCCCTGCACCATCTCACGCCTCTCCCCTGCACCATCTCACGCCTCTCCCCTGCACCATCTCACGCCTCTCCCCTGCACCATCTCACGCCTCTCCCCTGCACCATCTCACGCCTCTCCCCTGCACCATCTCACGCCTCTCCCCTGCACCATCTCACGCCTCTCCCCTGCACCATCTCACGCCTCTCCCCTGCACCATCTCACGCCTCTCCCCTGCACCATCTCACGCCTCTCCCCTGCACCATCTCACGCCTCTCCCCTGCACCATCTCACGCCTCTCCCCTGCACCATCTCACGCCTCTCCCCTGCACCATCTCACGCCTCTCCCCTGCACCATCTCACGCCTCTCCCCTGCACCATCTCACGCCTCTCCCCTGCACCATCTCACGCCTCTCCCCTGCACCATCTCACGCCTCTCCCCTGCACCATCTCACGCCTCTCCCCTGCACCATCTCACGCCTCTCCCCTGCACCATCTCACGCCTCTCCCCTGCACCATCTCACGCCTCTCCCCTGCACCATCTCACGCCTCTCCCCTGCACCATCTCACGCCTCTCCCCTGCACCATCTCACGCCTCTCCCCTGCACCATCTCACGCCTCTCCCCTGCACCATCTCACGCCTCTCCCCTGCACCATCTCACGCCTCTCCCCTGCACCATCTCACGCCTCTCCCCTGCACCATCTCACGCCTCTCCCCTGCACCATCTCACACCTCTCCCCTGCACCATCTCACACCTCTCCCCTGCACCATCTCACACCTCTCCCCTGCACCATCTCACACCTCTCCCCTGCACCATCTCACACCTCTCCCCTGCACCATCTCACACCTCTCCCCTGAACCATCTCACACCTCTCCCCTGCACCATCTCACGCCTCTCCCCTGCACCATCTCACACCTCTCCCCTGCACCATCTCACACCTCTCCCCTGCACCATCTCACACCTCTCCCCTGCACCATCTCACACCTCTCCCCTGCACCATCTCACACCTCTCCCCTGCACCATCTCACACCTCTCCCCTGCACCATCTCACACCTCTCCCCTGCACCATCTCACACCTCTCCCCTGCACCATCTCACACCTCTCCCCTGCACCATCTCACACCTCTCCCCTGCACCATCTCACACCTCTCCCCTGCACCATCTCACACCTCTCCCCTGCACCATCTCACACCTCTCCCCTGCACCATCTCACACCTCTCCCCTGCACCATCTCACACCTCTCCCCTGCACCATCTCACACCTCTCCCCTGCACCATCTCACACCTCTCCCCTGCACCATCTCACACCTCTCCCCTGCACCATCTCACACCTCTCCCCTGCACCATCTCACACCTCTCCCCTGCACCATCTCACACCTCTCCCCTGCACCATCTCACACCTCTCCCCTGCACCATCTCACACCTCTCCCCTGCACCATCTCACACCTCTCCCCTGCACCATCTCACACCTCTCCCCTGCACCATCTCACACCTCTCCCCTGCACCATCTCACACCTCTCCCCTGCACCATCTCACACCTCTCCCCTGCACCATCTCACACCTCTCCCCTGCACCATCTCACACCTCTCCCCTGCACCATCTCACACCTCTCCCCTGCACCATCTCACACCTCTCCCCTGCACCATCTCACACCTCTCCCCTGCACCATCTCACACCTCTCCCCTGCACCATCTCACACCTCTCCCCTGCACCATCTCACACCTCTCCCCTGCACCATCTCACACCTCTCCCCTGCACCATCTCACACCTCTCCCCTGCACCATCTCACGCCTCTCCCCTGCACCATCTCACGCCTCTCCCCTGCACCATCTCACGCCCCTCCCCTGCACCATCTCACGCCTCTCCCCTGCACCATCTCACGCCTCTCCCCTGCACCATCTCACGCCTCTCCCCTGCACCATCTCACGCCTCTCCCCTGCACCATCTCACGCCTCTCCCCTGCACCATCTCACGCCTCTCCCCTGCACCATCTCACGCCTCTCCCCTGCACCATCTCACGCCTCTCCCCTGCACCATCTCACGCCTCTCCCCTGCACCATCTCACGCCTCTCCCCTGCACCATCTCACGCCTCTCCCCTGCACCATCTCACGCCTCTCCCCTGCACCATCTCACGCCTCTCCCCTGCACCATCTCACGCCTCTCCCCTGCACCATCTCACGCCTCTCCCCTGCACCATCTCACGCCTCTCCCCTGCACCATCTCACGCCTCTCCCCTGCACCATCTCACGCCTCTCCCCTGCACCATCTCACGCCTCTCCCCTGCACCATCTCACGCCTCTCCCCTGCACCATCTCACGCCTCTCCCCTGCACCATCTCACGCCTCTCCCCTGCACCATCTCACGCCTCTCCCCTGCACCATCTCACGCCTCTCCCCTGCACCATCTCACGCCTCTCCCCTGCACCATCTCACGCCTCTCCCCTGCACCATCTCACGCCTCTCCCCTGCACCATCTCACGCCTCTCCCCTGCACCATCTCACGCCTCTCCCCTGCACCATCTCACGCCTCTCCCCTGCACCATCTCACGCCTCTCCCCTGCACCATCTCACGCCTCTCCCCTGCACCATCTCACGCCTCTCCCCTGCACCATCTCACGCCTCTCCCCTGCACCATCTCACGCCTCTCCCCTGCACCATCTCACGCCTCTCCCCTGCACCATCTCACGCCTCTCCCCTGCACCATCTCACGCCTCTCCCCTGCACCATCTCACGCCTCTCCCCTGCACCATCTCACGCCTCTCCCCTGCACCATCTCACGCCTCTCCCCTGCACCATCTCACGCCTCTCCCCTGCACCATCTCACGCCTCTCCCCTGCACCATCTCACGCCTCTCCCCTGCACCATCTCACGCCTCTCCCCTGCACCATCTCACGCCTCTCCCCTGCACCATCTCACGCCTCTCCCCTGCACCATCTCACGCCTCTCCCCTGCACCATCTCACGCCTCTCCCCTGCACCATCTCACGCCTCTCCCCTGCACCATCTCACGCCTCTCCCCTGCACCATCTCACGCCTCTCCCCTGCACCATCTCACGCCTCTCCCCTGCACCATCTCACGCCTCTCCCCTGCACCATCTCACGCCTCTCCCCTGCACCATCTCACGCCTCTCCCCTGCACCATCTCACGCCTCTCCCCTGCACCATCTCACGCCTCTCCCCTGCACCATCTCACGCCTCTCCCCTGCACCATCTCACGCCTCTCCCCTGCACCATCTCACGCCTCTCCCCTGCACCATCTCACGCCTCTCCCCTGCACCATCTCACGCCTCTCCCCTGCACCATCTCACGCCTCTCCCCTGCACCATCTCACGCCTCTCCCCTGCACCATCTCACGCCTCTCCCCTGCACCATCTCACGCCTCTCCCCTGCACCATCTCACGCCTCTCCCCTGCACCATCTCACGCCTCTCCCCTGCACCATCTCACGCCTCTCCCCTGCACCATCTCACGCCTCTCCCCTGCACCATCTCACGCCTCTCCCCTGCACCATCTCACGCCTCTCACCTGCACCATCTCACACCTCTCCCCTGCACCATCTCACACCTCTCCCCTGCACCATCTCACACCTCTCCCCTGCACCATCTCACACCTCTCCCCTGCACCATCTCACACCTCTCCCCTGCACCATCTCACACCTCTCCCCTGCACCATCTCACACCTCTCCCCTGCACCATCTCACACCTCTCCCCTGCACCATCTCACACCTCTCCCCTGCACCATCTCACACCTCTCCCCTGCACCATCTCACACCTCTCCCCTGCACCATCTCACACCTCTCCCCTGCACCATCTCACGCCTCTCCCCTGCACCATCTCACGCCTCTCCCCTGCACCATCTCACGCCTCTCCCCTGCACCATCTCACGCCTCTCCCCTGCACCATCTCACGCCTCTCCCCTGCACCATCTCACGCCTCTCCCCTGCACCATCTCACGCCTCTCCCCTGCACCATCTCACGCCTCTCCCCTGCACCATCTGACGCCTCTCCCCTGCACCATCTCACGCCTCTCCCCTGCACCATCTCACACCTCTCCCCTGCACCATCTCACACCCCTCGCCTGCACCATCTCACGCCTCTCCCCTGCACCATCTCACGCCTCTCCCCTGCACCATCTCACGCCTCTCCCCTGCACCATCTCACGCCTCTCCCCTGCACCATCTCACGCCTCTCCCCTGCACCATCTCACGCCTCTCCCCTGCACCATCTCACGCCTCTCCCCTGCACCATCTCACGCCTCTCCCCTGCACCATCTCACGCCTCTCCACTGCACCATCTCACGCCTCTCCCCTGCACCATCTCACGCCTCTCCCCTGCATCATCTCACGCCTCTCCCCTGCACCATCTCACGCCTCTCCCCTGCACCATCTCACGCCTCTCCCCTGCACCATCTCACGCCTCTCCCCTGCACCATCTCACGCCTCTCCCCTGCACCATCTCACGCCTCTCCCCTGCACCATCTCACGCCTCTCCCCTGCACTATCTCACGCCTCTCCCCTGCACTATCTCACGCCTCTCCCCTGCACTATCTCACGCCTCTCCCCTGCACTATCTCACGCCTCTCCCCTGCACTATCTCACGCCTCTCCGCTACAGCATCTCACGCCTCTCCGCTACAGCATCTCACGCCTCTCCGCTACAGCATCTCACGCCTCTCCGCTACAGCATCTCACGCCTCTCCGCTACAGCATCTCACGCCTCTCCCCTGCACCATCTCACGCCTCACCACTGCAGCATCTCAGACCTCACCACTGCACCATCTCACACCTCTCCCCTGCACCATCTCATGCGTCTCCGCTACTGCATCTCACGCATCTCACACCTCTTCCCGGCACCATCTCACACCTGTACCCTGCACCATCTCACGCCTCTCCTCTGCATCATCTCACGCCTCTCCCCTGCATCATCTCACGCCTCTCCCCTGCACCATCTCACGCCTCACCACGGCACCATCTCACGCCTCTCCCCTGCACCATCTCATACCTCTCCCCTGCACCATCTCACACCTCTCCCCTGCAGCATCTCACACCTCTCCCCTGCAGCATCTCACACCTCTCCCCTGCACCATCTCACACCTCTCCCCTGCACCATCTCACACCTCTCCCCTGCACCATCTCACACCTCTCCCCTGCACCATCTCACACCTCTCCCCTGCACCATCTCACACCTCTCCCCTGCACCATCTCACGCCTCTCCCCTGCACAATCTCACGCGTCTCCACTACTGCGTCTCACGCCTCTCCCCTGCACCATCTCACGCGTCTCCGCTACTGCATCTCACGCATCTCACGCCTCTCCCCTGCACCATCTCACGCCTCTCCCCTGCACCATCTCACGCCTCTCCCCTGCACCATCTCACGCCTCTCCCCTGCACCATCTCACGCCTCTCCCCTGCACCATCTCACGCCTCTCCCCTGCACCATCTCACGCCTCTCCCCTGCACCATCTCACGCCTCTCCCCTGCACCATCTCACGCCTCTCCCCTGCACCATCTCACGCCTCTCCCCTGCACCATCTCACGCCTCTCCCCTGCACCATCTCACGCCTCTCCCCTGCACCATCTCACGCCTCTCCCCTGCACCATCTCACGCCTCTCCCCTGCACCATCTCACGCCTCTCCCCTGCACCATCTCACGCCTCTCCCCTGCACCATCTCACGCCTCTCCCCTGCACCATCTCACGCCTCTCCCCTGCACCGTCTCACGCCTCTCCCCTGCACCATCTCACGCCTCTCCCCTGCACCATCTCACGCCTCTCCCCTGCACTATCTCACGCCTCTCCCCTGCACTATCTCTCGCCTCTCCCCTGCACTATCTCTCGCCTCTCCCCTGCACTATCTCTCGCCTCTCCCCTGCACTATCTCACGCCTCTCCCCTGCACTATCTCACGCCTCTCCCCTGCACTATCTCACGCCTCTCCCCTGCACTATCTCACGCCTCTCCCCTGCACTATCTCACGCCTCTCCCCTGCACTATCTCACGCCTCTCCCCTGCACTATCTCACGCCTCTCCCCTGCACTATCTCACGCCTCTCCCCTGCAGCATCTCACGCCTCTCCCCTGCACTATCTCACGCCTCTCCCCTGCAGCATCTCACGCCTCTCCGCTACAGCATCTCACGCCTCTCCGCTACAGCATCTCACGCCTCTCCGCTACAGCATCTCACGCCTCTCCGCTACAGCATCTCACGCCTCTCCGCTACAGCATCTCACGCCTCTCCGCTACAGCATCTCACGCCTCTCCGCTACAGCATCTCACGCCTCTCCGCTACAGCATCTCACGCCTCTCCGCTACAGCATCTCACGCCTCTCCGCTACAGCATCTCACGCCTCTCCGCTACAGCATCTCACGCCTCTCCCCTGCAGCATCTCACGCCTCACCACTGCAGCATCTCAGACCTCTCCCCTGCACAGTCTCACGCCTCTCCGCTACGCATCTCACGCCTCTCCACTACAGCATCTCACGCATCCATCTCCACCTTACCTGCACCATCTCACACCTTACCCTGCACCATCTCACGCCTCTCCCCTGCACCATCTCACGCCTCTCCCCTGCACCATCTCACGCCTCTCCCCTGCACCAAGTCACGCCTCTCCCCTGCACCATCTCACGCCTCTCCCCTGCACCATCTCACGACTCTCCCCTGCACCATCTCACGCCTCTCCCCTGCACCATCTCACGCCTCTCCCCTGCACCATCTCACGCCTCTCCCCTGCACTATCTCACGCCTCTCCCCTGCACTATCTCACGCCTCTCCCCTGCACTATCTCACGCCTCTCCCCTGCACTATCTCACGCCTCTCCCCTGCACTATCTCACGCCTCTCCCCTGCACTATCTCACGCCGCTCCCCGGCACTATCTCACGCCTCTCCGCTGCAGTATCTCACGCCGCTCCCCGGCACTATCTCACGCCTCTCCCCGGCAGTATCTCACGCCTCTCCCCTGCACTATCTCACGCCTCTCCCCTGCACTATCTCACGCCTCTCCGCTACAGCATCTCACGCCTCTCCGCTACAGCATCTCACGCCTCTCCCCTACAGCATCTCACGCCTCACCGCTACAGCATCTCACGCCTCTCCGCTACAGCATCTCACGCCTCTCCGCTACAGCATCTCACGCCTCTCCGCTACAGCATCTCACGCCTCTCCCCTGCACCATCTCACGCCTCTCCCCTGCACCATCTCACGCCTCACCACTGCAGCATCTCAGACCTCACCACTGCACCATCTCACACCTCTCCCCTGCACCATCTCATGCGTCTCCGCTACTGCATCTCACGCATCTCACACCTCTTCCCTGCACCATCTCACACCTGTACCCTGCACCATCTCACGCCTCTCCCCTGCATCATCTCACGCCTCTCCCCTGCATCATCTCACGCCTCTCCCCTGCACCATCTCACGCCTCTCCCCTGCACCATCTCACGCCTCACCACGGCACCATCTCACGCCTCTCCCCTGCACCATCTCACACCTCTCCCCTGCACCATCTCACACCTCTCCCCTGCACCATCTCACACCTCTCCCCTGCACCATCTCACACCTCTCCCCTGCACCATCTCACACCTCTCCCCTGCACCATCTCACACCTCTCCCCTGCACCATCTCACACCTCTCCCCTGCACCATCTCACACCTCTCCCCTGCACCATCTCACACCTCTCCCCTGCACCATCTCACACCTCTCCCCTGCACCATCTCACACCTCTCCCCTGCACCATCTCACACCTCTCCCCTGCACCATCTCACACCTCTCCACTACTGCGTCTCACGCCTCTCCCCTGCACCATCTCACGCGTCTCCGCTACTGCATCTCACGCATCTCACGCCTCTCCCCTGCACCATCTCACGCCTCTCCCCTGCACCATCTCACGCCTCTCCCCTGCACCATCTCACGCCTCTCCCCTGCACCATCTCACGCCTCTCCCCTGCACCATCTCACGCCTCTCCCCTGCACCATCTCACGCCTCTCCCCTGCACCATCTCACGCCTCTCCCCTGCACCATCTCACGCCTCTCCCCTGCACCATCTCACGCCTCTCCCCTGCACCATCTCACGCCTCTCCCCTGCACCATCTGACGCCTCTCCCCTGCACCATCTGACGCCTCTCCCCTGCACCATCTGACGCCTCTCCCCTGCACCATCTCACGCCTCTCCCCTGCACCATCTCACGCCTCTCCCCTGCACCATCTCACGCCTCTCCCCTGCACCATCTCACGCCTCTCCCCTGCACCATCTCACGCCTCTCCCCTGCACCATCTCACGCCTCTCCCCTGCACTATCTCACGCCTCTCCCCGGCACTATCTCACGCCTCTCCGCTACAGCATCTCACGCCTCTCCGCTACAGCATCTCACGCCTCTCCGCTACAGCATCTCACGCCTCTCCGCTACAGCATCTCACGCCTCTCCGCTACAGCATCTCACGCCTCTCCGCTACAGCATCTCACGCCTCTCCGCTACAGCATCTCACGCCTCTCCGCTACAGCATCTCACGCCTCTCCGCTACAGCATCTCACGCCTCTCCGCTACAGCATCTCACGCCTCTCCGCTACAGCATCTCACGCCTCTCCGCTACAGCATCTCACGCCTCTCCCCTGCACCATCTGACGCCTCTCCGCTACAGCATCTCACGCGTCTCCACTACTGCGTCTCACGCCTCTCCCCTGCACCATCTCACGCGTCTCCGCTACTGCATCTCACGCATCTCACGCGTCTCCGCTACTGCATCTCACGCGTCTCACGCCTCTCCCCTGCACCGTCTCACGCCTCTCCCCTGCACCATCTCACGCCTCTCCCCTGCACCATCTCACGCCTCTCCCCTGCACCATCTCACGCCTCTCCCCTGCACCATCTCACGCCTCTCCCCTGCACCATCTCACGCCTCTCCCCTGCACCATCTCACGCCTCTCCCCTGCACCATCTCACGCCTCTCCCCTGCACCATCTCACGCCTCTCCCCTGCACCATCTCACGCCTCTCCCCTGCACCATCTCACGCCTCTCCCCTGCAGCATCTCACGCCTCTCCCCTGCACCAGCTCACGCCTCTCCCCTGCAGCATCTCACGCCTCTCCCCTGCACCATCTCACGCCTCTCCCCTGCACCATCTCACGCCTCTCCCCTGCACCATCTCACGCCTCTCCCCTGCACCATCTCACGCCTCTCCCCTGCACCGTCTCACGCCTCTCCCCTGCACCGTCTCACGCCTCTCCCCTGCACCATCTCACGCCTCTCCCCTGCACCATCTCACGCCTCTCCCCTGCACCATCTCACGCCTCTCCCCTGCACCATCTCACGCCTCTCCCCTGCACCATCTCACGCCTCTCCCCTGCACCATCTCACGCCTCTCCCCTGCACCATCTCACGCCTCTCCCCTGCACCATCTCACGCCTCTCCCCTGCACCATCTCACGCCTCTCCCCTGCACCATCTCACGCCTCTCCCCTGCACCGTCTCACGCCTCTCCCCTGCACCATCTCACGCCTCTCCCCTGCACCGTCTCACGCCTCTCCCCTGCACCATCTCACGCCTCTCCCCTGCACCATCTCACGCCTCTCCCCTGCACCATCTCACGCCTCTCCCCTGCACCATCTCACGCCTCTCCCCTGCACCATCTCACGCCTCTCCCCTGCACCGTCTCACGCCTCTCCCCTGCACCGTCTCACGCCTCTCCCCTGCACCGTCTCACGCCTCTCCCCTGCACCATCTCACGCCTCTCCCCTGCACCATCTCACGCCTCTCCCCTGCACCGTCTCACGCCTCTCCCCTGCACCATCTCACGCCTCTCCCCTGCACCGTCTCACACCTCTCCCCTGCACCATCTGACACCTCTCCCCTGCACCATCTGACACCTCTCCCCTGCACCATCTGACACCTCTCCCCTGCACCATCTGACACCTCTCCCCTGCACCATCTGACACCTCTCCCCTGCACCATCTGACACCTCTGCCCTGCACCATCTGACACCTCTCCCCTGCACCATCTGACACCTCTCCCCTGCACCATCACACACCTCTCCCCTGCACCATCTCACACCTCTCCCCTGCACCATCTCAGACCTCTCCCCTGCACCATCTCAGACCTCTCCCCTGCACCATCTCAGACCTCTCCCCTGCACCATCTCAGACCTCTCCCCTGCACCATCTCAGACCTCTCCCCTGCACCATCTCACACCTCTCCCCTGCACCATCTCACACCTCTCCCCTGCACCATCTCACACCTCTCCCCTGCACCATCTCACACCTCTCCCCTGCACCATCTCACACCTCTCCCCTGCACCATCTCACACCTCTCCCCTGCACCATCTCACACCTCTCCCCTGCACCATCTCACACCTCTCCCCTGCACCATCTCACACCTCTCCCCTGCACCATCTCACACCACTCCCCTGCACCATCTCACACCACTCCCCTGCACCATCTCACGCCTCTCCCCTGCACCATCTCACGCCTCTCCCCTGCACCATCTCCCGCCTCTCCCCTGCAACATCTCACGCCTCTCCCCTGCACCATCTCACGCCTCTCCCCTGCACCATCTCACGCCTCTCCCCTGCACCATCTCACGCCTCTCCCCTGCACCATCTCACGCCTCTCCCCTGCACCATCTCACGCCTCTCCCCTGCACCATCTCACGCCTCTCCCCTGCACCATCTCACGCCTCTCCCCTGCACCATCTCACGCCTCTCCCCTGCACCATCTCACGCCTCTCCCCTGCACCATCTCACGCCTCTCCCCTGCACCATCTCACGCCTCTCCCCTGCACCATCTCACGCCTCTCCCCTGCACCGTCTCACGCCTCTCCCCTGCACCGTCTCACGCCTCTCCCCTGCACCGTCTCACGCCTCTCCCCTGCACCGTCTCACGCCTCTCCCCTGCACCGTCTCACGCCTCTCCCCTGCACCGTCTCACGCCTCTCCCCTGCACCGTCTCACGCCTCTCCCCTGCACCGTCTCACGCCTCTCCCCTGCACCGTCTCACGCCTCTCCCCTGCACCGTCTCACGCCTCTCCCCTGCACCGTCTCACGCCTCTCCCCTGCACCGTCTCGCGCCTCTCCCCTGCACCGTCTCGCACCTCTCCCCTGCACCGTCTCACGCCTCTCCCCTGCACCGTCTCGCACCTCTCCCCTGCACCGTCTCGCACCTCTCCCCTGCACCGTCTCGCACCTCTCCCCTGCACCATCTCGCACCTCTCCCCTGCACCATCTCGCACCTCTCCCCTGCACCATCTCGCACCTCTCCCCTGCACCATCTCGCACCTCTCCCCTGCACCATCTCGCACCTCTCCCCTGCACCATCTCGCACCTCTCCCCTGCACCATCTCGCACCTCTCCCCTGCACCATCTCGCACCTCTCCCCTGCACCATCTCGCACCTCTCCCCTGCAACACCATCTCACACCTGAGATCAAAGGGACTACTATTTCATTTCACAAACTGAATATCTATGAAGAGTTCCAGTCAATTAAGAAGATATGAAACTAGGTTCCAGAAGCAACTTGACTGCACTGATTCACTCAACACTCTTTCTCGACTTAAAAAAAATCTTAGATACGATGATTTCATTTTATTTCCAAACTTAGCTCACTAGATTGATTCTCCTAAGCAGCTGAGTGACATAGACCAGTAAATTTCCTGACAAAAACAAAAATACCTGGAAACACTCAGCAGGTCTGGCAGCATCTGCAGAGAGGAGCACAGTTACCGCTTCAAGTCTGAATGACCCTTCAACAGAACAAAGCAAAAATAAAGAGAGGTGAAATATAAGCTGGTTTAAGGGAGTGGGGGGGTGGTGGTGGGGGACAAGAGGTGCTGGATAGAGGGCCAGTAATAGGTGTAGATAACTAAAAGTTGTCACAGACAAAAGGACAAAGAGGTATTGAAGGTGGTGATATTATCTAAAGGAATGTGCTAATTAAGGGTAGATAGCAGGACGAGCAAAGTACAGATAGTCCTAGTGGGCGTGGGGTGGGGGGAAGGGATCGAAATAGGCTAAAAGATAGAGATAAAACAATGGATGGAAATACATTTAAAAATAATGGAAGTAGGTGGGAAAAGAAAAATCTATATACATTATTGGAATAAACAAAAAAGGAGGGGGAAAATTGCAAAGGGGGTAGGAATGGAGGAAAGAGTTCATGATCTAAAATTGTTGGAACTCAATATTCAGTCCGGAAGGCTGTAAAGTGCCTAGTCGGAAGATGAGGTGCTGTTCCTCCAGTTTGCATTAAGCTTCACTGGAACAATGCAGCAAGCCAAGGACCGACATGTGGGCATGAGAGCAGGGTGGAGTGTTGAAATGGCAAGCGACAGGGAGGTCTCGGTAATGCTTGTGCACAGACTGCCCAGTCTGCGTTTGGTCTCTCCAATGTAGAGGAAACCGCATTGGGAGCAACGAATGCAGTAGACTAAGTTGAGGGAAGTGCAAGTGAAATGCTGCTTCACTTGAAAGGAATGCTTGGGCCCTTGGACGGTGAGGAGAGGGGAAGTAAAGGGGCAGGTGTTGCACCTTCTGCGGTTGCATGGGAAGGTGACATGGGAGGGGGTTGAGGTGTTGGGGGTGATGGAGGAGTGGACCAGGGCGTCCCGGAGGGAACAATCCCTACGGAATGCCGCCGGGGGGATGAAGGGTAGATGTGTTTGGTGGTGGCATCATGCTAGAGTTGGCGGAAATGGCGGAGGATGATCCTTTGAATGTGGAGGCTGGTAGGATGATAAGTGAGGACAAAGGGGATCCTATCATGTTTCTGGGAGGCAGAAGAAGGTGTGAGGGCGGATGCGTGGGAGATGGGCCAGACACAGTTGAGGGCCCTGTCAACGACCGTGGGTAGAAAACCTCGGTTAAGAAAGAAGGAGGACATGTCAGAGGAAATGTTTTTGAAAGTGGCATCATCAGAACAGGTGCAACGGAGGCGAAGGAACTGAGGGAATGGGATGGAGTCCTTACGGGAAGCGAGGTGTGAGGAGCTGTAGTCGAGGTAGCTGTGGGAGTCGGTAGGCTTGTAATGGATATTGGCGGACAGTCTATCACCAGAAATTGAGACAGAGAGGTCAAGGAAGGGAAGGGAAGTATCAGAGATGGACCATGTGAAAATGATGGAGGGGTGGAAATTGGAAGCAAAATTAATATCTTTTTCCAGGTCCAGAGAGCATGAAGCAGCACCGAAGTAATCATCGTTTACCGGGGAAAGAGTTGTGGGAGGGGGCCGGAGTAGGACTGGAACAAGGAATGTTCCACATACCCCATAAAGAGACAGGCATAACTGGGACCCATGCGGGTACCCATAGTAAAGTCCCAGATTTCATCTGTCAGTATGTGCTAGGCTATCTGATCATTGTTGGGACAGTAAGGTTGTAAAACTGGCCTTAGATCTCTTGGGTCAGCAGCGAAGTTAACTGCCCAGAGATCCTGCTCCAGATCGCTATCCACTGATCTGAATTGGAAGACTATACATGTAAATGTATGAACATGGGCAAGATATTTAGGCCCTGCCAGAGGTGGGAATGGAGGTGTTTGGAGCCTGAAAATACTGGCTGTGACTGGCATTACAATTTCCCAAGCTCATTCCCAGAAGTAGCTATATTTGTCAAGGCAGGCTCATGCCAGCAGGGCTACCTGTGAGTGCTAGCTGATTGTTATGAGCCTTAGCCTTCAGTTTCCCACATTGGCGGGGCAGGGGGTGGGGAGGGGGTTGCGTTTAGGTGCCTGGAAGCAGCTCCCAGCATGTTGATGTGCTCTCTCAGTTACTTGCTATTTCGCTTCTCAAGCTGGAAGGCTTCTGATTGGCCCTTGTATTAATCTGATGTGTAATATACCTTTAAGACAAATGTTGTAATATAAGATCACATGATTTTGATACCCAATAGCAGAGCAGCGCAGGCTACCTCTGTTAGCGGTCTTGAGTTAGAGCCTAAAGAGTAAAGACAGAGTTTTGAGTTGTAAGTGCACAAGTGTAGCTGGTTGAGTTCCTTTCCTAAATAAACAGAGTGTGTTTCTTCTAAGAATGGTCTACTGACCTTTTCAGTCTTGGTACCAACTCAGTCACTCGGTAACAAGCATGCAACCCGGATCCTTTAGCCCCAACAAACCAGGTCACTGGATCCAACAGCCATCCTGCTTTGAGAGCCCACCCACTACCCTTATTTTGACTTCGTCTCCACCTGAATGACAGTGAGACGCAGGTCAAAATTCCAATATTTGACTGTTTCCCCACTCTGCCTGGGGACAGGGAACTGGGCCTTCCTCTATTTCTCTGGAGAAAAAATCCAGCCCCAGATGAGGACAATACTGATACTTAGCTGTGATGATATCCACAGCCAAATAACTTGGCTGACATCTAACTGTCAAAGCATAAATAATAGTCACTTGAAGATCATAGGAGCATACAAATTAGGAGGAGTAGGCCACTCAGCCCTTCGAGCCTGCTCCACCATTTGACAAGATCATGGCTGATCTGGTTTTGGCCTCAACTCCACTTTTCTGTCTGCCCCCCGTAACCCTTCATATCCTCATCTATCAAAAATCTTTGTCTATCAAAAATCTACCTAACTCAATCTTGAATACAGTCGATGACCCTGTCTCCACTGCTTTTTATGGGGAGAATTCCACATATTAAGGGCTTTCAGAGAAAAGAATTCTCATCTCCATCGTAAATGGAAGATCTCATTCTTAAGCTGTGCATCTAGTTCTAATCCCCCCCCAAAAAAGTGGAAACATCCCCCCAATATCCACCCTAACAAGTCCCCTCAGGATCATAATTTTATTGAAATACTTCAATAAGATCATCTCTCATTCTTCTAAACTTCAATGCACATAGGCCTACCTGTTCAACCTTCAATCATAAGATACCTCCTTCATCCCAGGAATGAGTTGAGTGAACCTCCTCTGAACTGCTTCTTATATCAGTTTTCAACTGGAGACGAAAACTGTACACAGTACTCCAGATATGGTCTCACCAAGGCTGCAGTAAAACCTCCCTACTTTTATATTTCACTCCCCTTGCAAAAAACATCAAGATTCCATTTCGGCTTCCTAATCACTTGCTGTACCTTTTTGTGATCCAAATGCCAGGACACCCAGATCCCTCCACCTGAGTACTGCTTTTATTCTTCCTGCCAAAGTGGAAGAGTTCACATTTTCCTACATTGTACTCCATCTGACAAATATTTTGCCACTCACTTAACCTATCCATATCCCTTATAAAAGATGTCTGTGGAACAATCAACCAATGCAGAAGAGGAGTGAAACATATGAAAATGGTGGTCAGGAAATGACCAAACAGTCCATCAAGCCTGCCCAAAGATGGGAAGGGAGGGAAGAAAACGTGTAAGAAAATACAAACACATTCTAATATTGGTTCCTTTCCCTGTCTGATTTTGAGATATCTGCAACGGTTTGCAGATTTTGAAAGCTTTCATTGTGATTGCAACACAGTATATTATTGGCAGAATTGCTTGGGGGATTCATTGAAAAGCCTCAGGATTGATTTGGTCAGAGTACTTTCTGCTGAGGCATCATGTACACAGCCCAAACAAAGCAGCAACTGATATGGAGACCCAAACCCGTCTGGCTGTAAGTTACACTAACCAATCTTGCCCTAGAAATTTAATTGTGTACCTGTTGAGAGCAATTCAGGTAGCATGTAAAATGCATGCTGTCTTCTTATTATAAGTATTTGTGCCTACCTGAGCCCTCAAGTTGCGAACCAAAGAATAACAGGGCAAAAGCAACAAAACCTCTCCCTGTGACGACAAAGTGAACTCTCAAGAGTGATAGCACTCAGCAAAAACAAAGCCTAAAAGTAGCAAATCATCAGCTGACTTACATGAGTCCTTTAAATAGTTTTACTGAGGGGTTCTTCATTTCAGTTAGTGATACGGTGTGCTGAATGAGGCAAATAAGGCCTGCAGGTCACCCACAAGCTTTAAGCCATACTTATATAATAAAACATATTCTTCCTCTTTACATCTCATTTTATCATCCCCTTTTGTAACAAATACTATTCTCTGATTTTTAAAATTATTTGTTCTCAGGCTACATAAACAGAAACACACATATTGCTCATTCCTAGTTGCCCGAGAGTTGGGATTCATTTCTTGGGTGATTGCTCCTTCAGCTGGCTAAACCCTTCATAATGCATTAAGGATGACACTTGCAGGGAGGATTTTCACCCCACTATTGCTGCATTCACATCTTCGATAAGTTCTACACAAGAGACTCCGAGCAAAATGAAAGAACGTTGATGTAGGTAGAGAATTGAAGATAACACATTGATGTAGGTAGAGAATTGATTGGGAGGTAGGAGACAGAGTAGGATTAATAGATTTTTACTCCAATTGGAATGGTAGCTAATGGTGGATCTGGCAGATTCTGCGGTGGTGGAAGTGGAGGAACTATGACCTTGAAGGACAATGGCCAGCTGGTGCCAGTGAGACTGAGGATCCTCTCATGCCTCCATTTCCTTAGTCAAATATGGTCAGTATAAACAACTCTGTCAAAACAACAATGTGAATGGGATTCACGCCACTCATGTCAACATCTCACTAGGCATGTATGTCCATGAACAGAACAGAACTCCAACAATGAGCTCACCCACTGGTGCTATGATTGGAAAACCATGGTCACCTATGTCACTCGGCATGGCACTTAGAAGATGACTTCAACTGGTAACATGCGATTACTTTTCCCCCAGGAAACTATACTGGAGACTCAACTTTTTATTCCTAGTCACTGACAAATATAATGGCGAATAGAGAGTCATAAATATAATTTTAGTGTTGCGGTAAATAGTGTAGGTGGGAGCAGAAAATTGCAAAGAGACATGATAGATTTTGTAAGTGGGCAAAACTGTGGCAGATGGAGTTGTGTGAAGTGAGAGAGTTTGGTTCCAAAAGAGATGGCTTTCTTAATGATGAGGAACTGAGAGAAAGCCTTAGAGTTCATGTACAGAAATCACTAAAAACTAGTGGACAGGCATAACAAATAATTAAAGAGACTAATGGAATTTATCTCAAAGAGGTTGAAATATAAAGGGATGGAAATTATGTTACAGTAGCATGATACTCTGGTTGGATTACATTTGGAGTACAGTGTTCAGCTTGGGGTACACAGCTCCCAGGGCAGGTGAAGTAGATTAGATTTGTATCCCTTAAGTTTAGGACATTAAGGAGTGCTCCAGATGAGGAGCGTTTAAGATGAGTAAAGAGTATAATATGGTAGAAAGTGAGAAATTATTTCCTCTGGTGGTAGCATACAGAACAAGGGGGTATAACCTTAAAATTAGAGCTAAGCTGTTCAGTAGTCATGTCAGGAAGACTTCTTCACACAAAAGGTCGTGTAAATCTGGAACTCTAACCCCTAAAAAGCTCAGATTGATAAACTTTTATGAGACAAGTATAAAAGATGCTAGATTACAATAATTAAATGAGAGATATACACCAGGCCCCCACACAATTTTTGGTCATGTGCTGTACATGCTCTACCCACTAGTGCAGGACATAAAGTGGTCTAAGCAATGGGTCATAGTGTTATTTATGGCACAAAAGGAGGCCATTCAGCCATCAAGTTCCTGTGGAGCAATCCAGTCAGTCCCATTCACCTGCCCGATCCCCGTAGTCCTGCAGGTTTATTTCCTCCAAGTGCCCACCCAATTTCCTTTCCAAATCATTGTTCATTTTGATTTCAAGCACAATTGCAAAATTAATTCTGCATAGCCAAATGAAGCTCATCTTGGTCCCATTAATATCATCAGACTTGATGCCAATCCTTCAGTGTCCTCCCTTTAAGTTTGACTCTTGGTTTGACTCCACTGATTTTCCACCCGCCTTGAATATGGTTCTGGCATCTGGCTATTGGGTGGGCAGTTCATTCGCTTCATCTACCTTCCATTGCACCCCCCCCACTCACATGGCCCTGTCTAACCTGATGTGTATAATAAAAGAAAACAGCCTTGTAGTTTCAGAATAGAGTGAAATGTTGAACCAACTTGGTATGGATGGCAGATTTCCTTCCCTGAACTAAATAACTTGGATTTGGTGACATCCTGGCAACTCTCATGGTTATTTTTCACAAATTACCAGATTAACTAAATTCATTTTCACTATTTATCATAGTTGGCTTTGAATTTATAGGGCTGGATTTCATGTGAGGTGGGTAGTGGGAGTTAGAAATTTCCTGGCATGGATGTCAGCCTCGGGGTAAGTGCCTCTGAAGACACCATTTTTGTTCGATGGTGCAGGGAGGTGGTTGGGTGGAAACAGTTCGGATGCAACCACAAGGCTGCCGAGCACAGGGGCATGATATTTAAAAGGCCTGTCTTGGTTCTCTGGGACTTCATCCCAGTTGTTTTATTCAATATTAAGCCCTCTAGCCCTCACCTCCTCCCACAACCCCATCCAGTCCCCATGCCTCATCCATGCCAACACATGCCCCTCACCCACTCCAATGGCCCCTCAAACACTGCAGGCCAACTCAGGTCTCCCTTCACCCACCCCCAATGGCCTGTCATACTCTCTATGCCAACTTATAGCAATTGCATGCCCAATCAGCAAATATACACTCCGTATTGAAACAATTAACCCTATAGTAATAACGGTATCCGAAAAGCTAAAAAACTGCTGTTGCTACAACCTTATAGAAGTGTCGATCAACCAGACCTTTAAAGTATCAAAAGCAGATGCTAGAAGCACTTGACCTCTCTTTATATAAATAAATATCGGCCCAGGTCTTTCAGTCAGAGTCTGGGCATAGAACCCAAGATAAGCATTGGGGTCCCTCGGATGTCCCGATGCAATGATTCCATGGTAATTGCCCCAGAAATTTGAACTTCTAATGAGCAATTCTCCTGTTCCGTGGGACCCTCCGAGAAAGTCTCCAACTCTGAGCTAGACACTTCAGACAGTTCTGGTTTACTTACGTTGCTAGTTACCCAGGAAATTTTAGATAGAAAAATCCCAGTCTAACTTCTGGTCTAATAACTGATTTCGCCACCCGCCTCCACCCTCCCCCAGCTGACTCCCTCCTGAGCCCCCTCGAACTGATCTGATGAGCCCCCCACCACCCCGGCCCGACTCGTCTGAGGGGTCATGACCACAAGTCCCTGAAAAGCTGACCTGAATCCATGAAAGTTGCGTCGTGTGTGGGGGGGGTGAGGGCACTGCTAAGGGATGACTATCCCTGCAATGGAGTCAGACAAGTTGGTAGTGTAAGGCAAGTTCTCCCACACCAGCAAAAATTGGAGAGACCGGGAATGGGTGCAAGGATCCTGGAATCAGGTCACATTCACCAATTTTTAGAGGTCCATGGAACCTCCTCAACGTCGTGAAAATCCAGCTCATAATCTCTAGGTTGCAAGTCCAATATCAATTGATGCGCTAAGTAGTACTCTTCTAAACATTGCTGGGATGAGGTAGAGGGAAATTAATTAGCTGGTCTGCTGTATTGAGATTGGGGGAGAAAAGTAGATAAAAAGTCCATTCTGCGTTATCAAAACCTTGTACAAACTTCACCTATTTAGAAAACACAAAGCTAAAAACTATTAACTTAAGCTCTGGTTTAACACTTTCAAATAAGGAGCTAATCCTGAGGGTTTGCATGATAACTCATCAGGTCTTTTGAGTCTCTGGGAGATCTACTGTGGGACTCAGGGCTTCCAGGGTGATAGGCTAACTTACCTTTCTTGTGGTACTGCAAACCAATATTCATGTTTCCTGTCCCTCTGGGCATACTGCTGCATGGATGCACTTGCTATGGATACAAATGTCTTCCTCATGGGCTTCCCAACTCTCAAACACAAGAACTTATGTGATCGATGCCGCCTTTTCTCTTTTGGTATGACACTACCTGAGATTTAATTTCAAAAACACAAAATTAATCGCTTTGGTTTTAACTTCAAATTCCTGTTCGAGACGTACAGCAAATATATAAAAGTATAAAGTGAGGCATTTTGATAGGAAGAATGCTGAAAGGCAATATAGCTAAATGATACATATATGCTATATTAAAGGCAGTGCAGAAACAGAGACATTCAAATTCAGTAGTAATTTTCAAAAAGGAACTGGATACATATTTAATTGGGCCAAGATTGCAGAGCTATGGGGAACAAGCAGAGAGTGCGGCTAATTGGATAACTTCCTGTGCTGTCAGATTCTATGATTTCTATGGTATCGACTTAAATGCAACTAAAAAAAGAGTAACATTTCATACTGCATCGGCATTTTAGAAAGACTATTATGACTTGTGCACACAATGTTAAAAAGCTGATTTTGTAAACTTTATTGAGCTGTGCAAAGTTACAAATCTCCCCTCAGCCTCCTCTGTTCCAAGGAAAACAAACCCACCCTATTCAACCTTTCCTCATAGCTGCATTTTGTCCAATCCTGGCAACATCCTCTTAAATCTTTTCTGTACTCTCCAGTGAAAATACATCCTTTCTGTAAAGAGGTGACCAGAAATGCACACAGTACTCAAGTTTGGCCTAATTGTGTTTTACATGGCTGCCGCATAACATTCCTGTTCTTATATTCTAAGTTCGGCTGACAAAGGAAAGTAAGGTGCCTTCTTAACCACCTTATCAACCTGTCCTGCTACCTTCAGGGATCTGTGAACATGCACTCCAAGGTTCCTCATTTCCTTTACATCGCTCAGTATCCTCCCATTTATTGTGTATTCCTTTGCCTTCTCTGGCCTAAATTAAATTTGCCACTTTTCTGCCACTTGACCAGTCCATTGAAATCTCCCTGCAGTCTACAGCTCCCCTCCCCACCATCAACCACATGGCCAATTTCTGTGTCATCTACAAACTTCTTGATTGTGCCCCTACATTTACATCCAAATCATTAATATGAACTGCAAAAAGCAGGGAACCTAACACTGAGCCCTACAGAACCCCACTGGAAACAGTCTTCCAGTCACAAAAAACACCCTTTGTTTCTGCCACTAAGCCAATTTTGTATCCAGCTTCCGTCATTCCCCTGGATCCCATGTTTGTTTTTTAACAAGTCTGCCGTGTGGGACCTTGTGATCTAGTTGGATTTTAGCAAAGCTTTTGACATCGGCTGCACTATTCTTATCAAACCTCCTTTATACTGCCTCATAAAAATGAGTGTACTACACCATACATGTTGTTGCCTGTTTTCACTTGCTGGGAAGCTTAAAGGCTAAGCTCTTACATGTAGTCACAGAAAAGAGTAATATACAAGGTGACCGTTTTGTCGCTGGGTGCTAGTTTGCCCAGTAGGCGTCTCAGAGGGCTGCTCAGCAGCTGCCCCTAGCCTGTGAGGTGAGTGTAGTGTGAGTGGGCAGAAGCGGGTTGGAGTGTGAGCAAGCAGTTCAGTCCACCTGAGCTTGGGTTCCATTTGCTGCAACGTTATAATCATAGCAGCAATTACAATGTTAGTAACCACAAGGGAGACGATGGCGTTGTGGTATTGTCACTGGACTAATAATCCAGAGGCTAGAGTAATGCTCTGGGGACCTGGATTTGAATTCCACCACAGCAGATGGTGGAATTTGAATTCAATAAAAATCTGGAATTAAAAGTCTAATGATGACAATGAAACCATGTCAATTGTGGTAAAAAGCTATCTGATTCATTAATGTCCTGTAGGGAGGGACCGCCACCCTTAACTGGTCTGGCCTACATGTGACTCCAGATTCACAGTGACGTGGTTGACTCCTAACTGCCCTCTGTTGTATGAAACCGCTAGATAAAGTCTTAAAAGAATGAAACTGGAAGGACCGCCCAGCATCGACCTAGGCACTGGAAATGATAATGGCCCTGTCCACTCTGCAAGTCTTCCTGACTAACATGAGGGGGCTTGTGCCAAAATTGGGAGAGACGTCTCACAGACGAGTCAAGCAACAGCTTGATATAATCATACTCACGGAATCATACTCACAGAATCATATAATACAGGTAATGTCCCAGACACCAACATCACCATCCATGGTTATGCCCTGACCCACCAGCAGGACAGACCCAGCAGAGGTGGCGGCACAATGTATATAGTTATGAGGCAGTTGCCATGGGAGTCCTCAACATCGACGTCAGACTCCATGAAGTGTCATGGCTTCAGGTCAAACATGGGAAAGAAAACCTACTGCTGATTATCATGTACCCTCAGCTGATGACTCAGTGCTCCTCCATGTTGAGCATCTCTTGGAGGAAGCAGAGAGGACGGCAAGAGCGCAGAAAGTACTCTGGCGGGGAACTTCACTGTCCATCACCAAGAATGGTTCAGTAGCACCATTACTGACTGAGTTGGCCGAGTCCTAAAGAACATAACTGCTAGACTAGGTGTGCAGTAGATGGTGAGGGAACCACAAGAGGGAAAACGATATTTGGCCTCATC
The DNA here is from genome assembly GCF_017639515.1 of Carcharodon carcharias. Taxonomy (NCBI): domain Eukaryota; kingdom Metazoa; phylum Chordata; class Chondrichthyes; order Lamniformes; family Lamnidae; genus Carcharodon; species Carcharodon carcharias. Next base: position 41,698,981 of record NC_054472.1, on the reverse strand, counting down.
TTCACCAATCTGCCTCCCGCAGATGCATCTGTCCATGACAGTGTCGGTAGGAGAGACCACCACATAGTTCTTGTGGGGACAAAGTCCCATCTACACACAGTAGTAGCAGTGTGTACCATCTATAAGATGCACTGCAGGAATTCACCAAGCCTCTTTAGGCAGCACCTTCCAAACCCATGACTGCTACCAGCTAGAAGGACAAGGGCAGCAGACACATAGAAATACGACCATCTGGAAGTTCCCCTTCAAGCCACTAAATAGATTTTGAACAGGCCTAGCAGCTCAAGACTGGGCAAACATGAGGTGCTGTGGGTCATCATCAGCAGCAGAATTGTACTCAACCACAATCTGTAACCTCATGGCCCATCATATCCCCCACTCTATCATTACCACCACTGTGGCAAATAACTCAACTCTTGACTTCCCAAAGCCTGTCCACCATCTACAAGGTATAAGTCAGGAGTGTGATGGAATATTCTCCACTTGGCTGGATGAGTGCAGCTCCAAGAACACTCAAGAAGCTTGACATCACCCAGGACAAAGCAGCCTATTTGATTGGCACCTCATCTACAAACACTCACTCCCTCCACCATTGACACACAGTAGTAGCAGTGTGTACCATCTATAAGATGCACTGCAGGAATTCACCAAGCCTCCTTAGGCAGCACCTTCCAAACCCATGACCGCTACCATCTAGAAGGACAAGAGCAGCAGACACATAGGAATACGACCATTTGGAAGTTCCCCTTCAAGCCACTCACCATCCTGACTTGGAAATATATCGCAGTTTCTTCATTGTCGCTGGGTCAAAATCCTGGAACTCTCTCCCGAGCAGCACTGTGGGTGTGCCTACGCCACATGGACTGCAACAGTTCAAGAAGGCAGCTCACCACCAAGGGCAATTAGGGACTGGACAATAAATGCTGGCCTAGCCAGTGACACCTAGATCCCATGAGTGAGTAAAAAGAAAGCCATCAGGAGGGAGATGGCCAGAGCCGAAGCCAGCCAGAGCGCAAAACTTGAGGGAGTTGCATGGTGTGTGCACGCTCAGGGGATCATCCTTCAGGAGATCCCAGGTCTGTGGGGCCAGCGGAAAGACTGGGGTCTCAACCAGGGAGGTGGCAAGGAGGCAAATGGCTGCTTTAAAGGCCTGCCGCCTGATTGAGGTCAAAGCAGTGCCTGAACAAGCCAATTCTAATCAAGGGTAGTAACACAAAGTACTTCTGTTCACTTACCTGCGAAGAAACCCATTCCCCCTCCTGCTAGCGTATGGGGCTTCAGACCTCCCCGCCACCGCCAACCATTCCCACCCCACCCTTCCACACCGATGGCCTCACCCCCTTGCGCCATGCTGCTGGGATTCCGTGGCATCACTTCTGCCGATGTCTCCCGAAATATATTCAGCTGGAGTTGGGAACCCTATATCTTGTCCTAACATGAGCAATGGCTTTATTAGATAAGCAAGAGAAATAATTAATTCTGGTTTACAACGGCCAGAATTTTTTGCGAAGGCTGAAAATTGAGAGTGAGCCTCTACCTACCCAGGAAACCATGACTTGATTTTATGATCCTGGTTGCCTGAGGTCATAGCTTCTGGCCCCATGTGGGAATGTCCCACCTCCAAGAGCTGCAGGCTAATCAGCTGGCCAGCAGCTCTCCAGTCTCAGCAGTACCACTTGGGGCAGCAGTCCCCGACGAGAAACAGTGATAGAGGCTGGAAAAGCAGGTGCCCCAGTGAGGGGTTGGGAGGAGGATGCAGACAGCGATTGTGAGGCCAAGGTGGGGGAAACAAGTGGGGGTGGGCATTTGTCACTGGGACGATCCTGTGTCCCTGCATCCAGGTGGCCAGGCTTTACATGGCAGCCCGGCCACATGGCATCAGTGGGGGAAGTCATTAGCTGGACACTGTAGAACCGCAAACAAAAACAGTGCTGGAAAAACTCAGCAGGCCTAACAGCATCTGTGGAGAGAGAAAAAAAGAGTTAACGTTTCGAGTCCAAATGACTCTTCTTCGGGGCTAAAGAAATCTTTGGCTCTGAAGAAGAGTCGTATGGACTCGAAATGTTAACCCTGGTTTCTTTTTTTCCCTCCACAGGTGCTGATAGACCTGCTGAGTTTTTCCATCATTTTCTGTTTTTGTTTCAGATTTCCAGCATCAGCAGTATTTTGCTTTTAACTGAAGGACCTCAATTAGTCCAGGGCCGGAAGGCCGCCCGACACCTACACCCAGCTTAACTGTGGTGACCTGGCAATGGGCCATGTCACCCTATTTTGTGCAGCCTCTCCCCTACCTACCAGCCCATTTCTGAGGGTGTTGCTGGGGGTTGGGGAGTCTAAATTCCTGCCTCTGAATTAAGCCAAACCTACCAAAAAAAAAGCCCCTTTGCGTAAGAGGCATGAACAGCATAGTTTGGAAAATATATCACTACTGGAATCATTAAATCTGTCCAGGCATTGGTTTCATTGTTCTAAAAATTGTGTATGTGAAAGAAAAAGACAGAAAAAGGGAAAGATATGCAAAAGAGAGAAATTAGTGCTACTAAATGTTTGTGTGTATACAAATATCATCTTTAATCCTAGGTTTACCGGGTCTTCAAAGGACAAATTATCCTCTTTGATCTGAAAGTCTTATTTGTGCAAGAAATAGTTTATGGCTGAGTTACAAAACTACAAGTGGAATTGCTATGAATGTGTACGGCTGACAACAATCACTGCAATATGAACATTGGATTACATTGCAAGGTATATCAACAAACAGAAGTTTTACTTTAAGTCACGATATTGTCAAAAGAAGTTGGAAAGAAAATTGGAGATTCCACCCTCACTATTCAACATTCCAGACTACAACATGCATGTAAAGATGACAAGCTCAATTTTTTTTGTTGGTTTGGGGATCGTTGACATTTATTTGCTAGTGCTAGTTGCTTTTGAGAATGTAGTGATGAGATTTTTTCTTGAACTGCCATAGTCCATTTGGTGAAGGTTTCACAATGCTGTTAGGGGTAGGGAGTTCTATGGAAGTCTTGTGGAGGTAGCATCCCTGCCTCTGAACCAGAAGCTCTGGGATTAAGTCCCACTGTAGGACTTGATGACCAAGGAAAATGCATTGATAACACAGCCAAACAGGTTGAGTATTAATTTGTAATTCTTCCAACATATGTCAATGGCAGACAGCAAGAGAGATTCCTGGTCAGACACAGGTTGGAAAGAAAATTGGAGATTCCACCATCACTATTCAACATTCCAGACTACAACATGCATGTAAAATTGTATGTTGTCACAGCAACTCTGACTCCTTGCAGAACTGGTTTATTCAAGTGGTTGGATGATCAGTGTGGATTAGATTGTTGCCATTAGAAGCATGGGGTTCAATCCTGTCCCAGCTGGGGTGGATTTGGCACCTGTCTCCTTGCCCTACCCGTGGCAAAGGCTGCAATGCTATGGGACAGACCTGCTTTCGAGCAGCGAACTGAAGAAGAGGAAGGGGATTTTAAACTTTTGACCCAGTGTCAACAAAGGAATAGCGAGTGATTTATGTCCAAGACTAGTTTATGTGTGATTTGGAAATTATGGTTTTCCCATGCACTTGCTGTCCTTGTCCATCTAAGTAATGGAGGTGGCCAGTTTAGGAGATGCTGCATTTGGGAGGTGCTGTCAGAGAAGCTTTGGCAAGTTGTTGCAGTGCATTCTATCAGTAGTGTACACAGCAGCCATGGTGGACTAGTGGTAGAAGTGGATGATTGAGCTGGTGGATAGGCTGTCCATGAAGCAGCATTTTTCCTTGGATGGTGTTGAGTTTTTCTAGTATTGTTGCAGCTGCACCCAGCTAGACAAGTGGAAAATACTCAGTTACATGCCTGGCTTGTAAGAAATAAAGGCTTGCAGTTACATAGCGCCTTTCATCACCACAGCATGTCCAAAAGTTTTTTGTTTTTTTTTTTTACAGCAAATGAACCCCTTTTGAACTGCTGTTTCAATGTAAAAAAATGCAGTAGCCAATTTGCACAAAGCAAACTCACAAACATGGCCAGAGGCAGCACCCTGACTGAAGACATATGAAGAATTACATTGTGGGCACAAGGCAAGATGGGTAATTCATAGCCTTGCCAGAATTAGCAATGTCTGTAAAATGAATTAAACTGTGCAGCACAACTGGCCTTGAACTGCGAAAAAGGTAGACCCTTCTTATGCTTGTTAGAGGTAATAAAGATAGCTGTCTGTACCAGCCTGGGGATTGATAACAGCTTGAGAGATAATAAAGTGGAATCAGGCTGGCTCTATTCCTTCAAGCATGGCCTTGTGAGAGGGCCAGGACATAAAGACAAGGGAAAAGACACTGATGTAATTGAAAACCAATTAAATGGGCTAAAAAAAGGTATTACGTTATATGGTACAAGGTCAGAGCAAAAAAAAAACAATACAAAGAAAGAGCAGACAAAGACATCACTGGTGCAGTGGGTTAGAACGAATTGGTCAGTCACTCCGAAACCACGTACGGAGACCTCGTCGGCGGATTGACCACTGAGGCGACCTCTGGCTCACGGGGCTACTGAACATGATTATGTACCATTGCTTAGTGGTATTAATAAAGGTGTACCACATTTATAGAACAATATCCAAGTTATTGTGTGTAATTGATACCAAGTGGAGCCAAGCACTTTTAGACAAGGTAGAGGCTCTTACAGGTTGCTATTTAAAATCTCATTCAAGAAATGGCACCTCCTGCATTGGGAGGTCAGTTTTGATTTTTGTGCTCAATTCTTGAGTGGGACTTGAACCCAGAACCTTTTCTGAGTCAGGGGCAAGAGTGAAAGCAACTGAGCCACAGTTGGTGGTGGCTTTGGGCAGGAAGTGAATTACTTGCTGCAGAATGGCCAGCTTTTGACCTTGGGTCTGAGATGATTTTGTGCTTAAGTCTCTGGAGTCAGGACTGTGCCACTACAACTAGCTCCAGAATATAGTAGCAAATAAAGCCCCAGAATATTTTAAGAAAATACTGGATGTTGTATGGGGAAACTGCAAGGTCATTCCGGATAGATCAATTAAACTGGGCATTAAGGTTTTCCTCATCCATAACCATCTTGTGACCTAAAGATAGTTCACTGGAGAAGATAGGCCATTGATATTACAATGGAAATTTTATTGTAAGCTGTTGCATTTCTATGAGGTTTACATATTTCTAATACTTTTTTATGAAGAAGGTAGTTCCTTCAAAAATATATAATCTAGGTGAGAACTTCAGTTACAATGAAGGCAATCAACTGGTGCAATCACATTAATCAAGATAACTTTCAACTTCGGGTCATTTAAATAGGAGATTAAAATGCCTGACCAATTAGCTAGAAAAGATAGCCTACAAGTTCTGTCGAAGGGTCATGAGGACTCGAAACCGTCAACTCTTTTCTTCTCCGCCGATGCTGCCAGACCTGCTGAGTTTTTCCAGGTAATTCTGTTTTTGTTTTGGATTTCCAGCATCCGCAGTTTTTTTGTTTTTTTTTAGAAACTAGTAACGTCTTATTTTCAGCCACATAACCAGAGCCGTGAGGATGGCCCAAACTGGGCTTTGGATCTCATTAACATTATTTGCTGGCACCTGTCGCACATAGACAGGTTGCTTGGTCAGCATGGACAACTGAATATTGGGCTGCATGTCTTACTGGCAGCAGCCAAAGATAAAGCCTGGGGTGGGGCAGGCAGGTGGCAGTGGGGAGGCATACAGGAGGACTGCAAAATCAGGGTGAGGAGGGTGGACTCCTGTTCCTACAGGCTTTAACTCAGGTCACATACACTACTTAAAAATCCTGCTGAGTGTTCCACATATCGTAATCCAATTTTGCAGCAGTGACCTAAAACATGTTATAGGCGTGTGTGCAAACGCTGGGCTGTCGAGCGTGTGTGCAAACGCTGGGCTGTCGAGCGTGTGTGCAAACGCTGGGCTGTCGAGCGTGTGTGCAAACGCTGGGCTGTCGAGCGTGTGTGCAAACGCTGGGCTGTCGAGCGTGTGTGCAAACGCTGGGCTGTCGAGCGTGTGTGCAAACGCTGGGCTGTCGAGCGTGTGTGCAAACGCTGGGCTGTCGAGCGTGTGTGCAAACGCTGGGCTGTCGAGCGTGTGTGCAAACGCTGGGCTGTCGAGCGTGTGTGCAAACGCTGGGCTGTCGAGCGTGTGTGCAAACGCTGGGCTGTCGAGCGTGTGTGCAAACGCTGGGCTGTCGAGCGTGTGTGCAAACGCTGGGCTGTCGAGCGTGTGTGCAAACGCTGGGCTGTCGAGCGTGTGTGCAAACGCTGGGCTGTCGAGCGTGTGTGCAAACGCTGGGCTGTCGAGCGTGTGTGTAAACGCTGGGCTGTCGAGCGTGTGTGTAAATGTTATGCTGTTGAGTGTCTGTGTAAATGCTGGGTTGTTGAGCATCTGTGTAAACGTTGGGCCGTTGAGTATCTGTGGAAATGCTGGGCTGTTCAGCATGTGTGGAAATGCAGGGCTATGAACATGTATATAAATGTTGGGCTGTTGAGCATGTGTGTAAATGCCAGACTGTTGAGCATCTGTGTAGATGCTGGGCTGTTGAGCATATATATAAATGTTGGGCTGTTTAGCGTGTGTAGAAATGTGGGCTGTTGACCGTGTGTGTAAACAGTGGGCTGACTGTGCAGAAGAATGAGCAGGGTTATGGGGAAAAGGCAGGAGAATGGATTGAAGTGAATTGGTTCTTTAGAGAGCTGGGTACAGACACAATGGGCCAAATGGCCTCCTTCTGCAGTGTAACAATACTCTGATTCTGTCCCTCAATTAATATGTAAGTCTTTTTAATGCCTGCTGTGGGCAACTGCAAGAGATATCTGAAAAATAGCTTGACCTAATATCGGTTGGACACCTTTTAGGAATAATTGGGGGACAGAAAGTTGGAATCTAAAATTGACCCTTGTTGAACCCATTTTATGCCCACAAACTAATCTTAAAGTTGTGCTTGTGTAGAAAGCATTGAACTGTCAAAGTGTGTCCATAATCCAAGTGTAACACTTTTTAAAGCTATTCTGTATCTTCTCTAAATTCCTTCTTTCTGCAATTTTCCTGTGGCATAATGCATTTTCCTGCTGATGGGAAATGATGACTTGCAAATAACACTTTGTAACTGGCTACCTGGAGCTATGGAAACCCTCTCACATTTCTCTTCTTACAACGCACCCAGAGGAATGAGTGAGAGCTTACAACTTTTAACACCAGGAATAACGTGAATCAGGAATTAGGGTAGAATTTACAATTTTTCATCCTTTTCTTTAAAAAAAGGGCAAAAATGTCATTCAGATGGCAATCAAAGAAAAAATATTGATAGGATAGGGCAAAATAAGCAGAATGTGGTAGCATAGCAAATGTGTACATCAGGGCTGCATCCCCAAGAAAAACTTGTCATACTCCTACTACAATCTGTTTCATAATACCAACCCAAATACAGTGATTTTGTTAGGTTAATGTACCTTCTGCAGGTCCTTCTTCATGTTTCATAGTTTTCTGTTTAACATCTTTGGTGGTGGCCTGTTGCATTGTTTCCCTCTGCTCCTTAGTCTGCTGCATAGCGTGGCTCTTCCACAGTTTTCGGAGCTCCTCCACCTCATTCTGAGAATCCTGAGCACACTCTTCCCCTGATTTCCTGGGCTGATCAGTGTTCTCTTTCTTGCACATTCCTGAAGAATCTGAAGCAGGTGCAGTTTGAGTAGTTCTGCACTCTATATTCAATTCCATAGCTTCAGCATCTTTGTGATCACAAGCCAAGTTAGGATTAAGAGTGGAATGTTGCTCATCCTCATCTTGATCTGCAACACTAACATTGTCATCAGTGCTGTGTTCATTCAGAGAATTTTCCATACTTTGATTCCCATTTCGCTTCACTTCAACAAGTTTATGACCTAAAACATCATCATCGTGAGTCAACAGATTTTCAACACTTGCTTGCTCAGTCATATTAGCCTTCAATGATTCTATAGATGAAGGTGGGAGGCAGCCCTCCATAGCAGACTGGTTTATAGTTTGCACAGACTCTGATGAGGCTCCTGATGATTTATCCTGTCTAAGCTCATCAGAGGAGACCAGCTCCTCCCGTATAGGGGAAAGTTCTGATTCAGTGAATACATCTTCAGACAAGGATTCCTCTGTGCTTTGTGGAGCTGTGCTGGTGCTGTCATTCCCTGTATCTCGTGGTTTAGAGTCAATCTCATCAGTATGACTTTTTGCTCTTCGGTTTAACTGGTTCACATCTTTATTTACTCCAGGACATTCTAGTTCTCTGGTGGAAAAGAACAAAAAGTAAAAAGTCAAATTCAGGTGTGGTTTTAATTAGGCATATTTCTGTGTTTGTACTCTGAACACATTTTATGCATTTCACAGACTACATTCATGGCACAACGCATCATTCTTCGATAAATCCTTCTGAATGTTACTTCCTTCATCCAAAAAAGTTCCTACACTAAAAGTTACAGTTCTGAACTACCCAAGCATTCTCCTCGCACAAGCCTAATTCAGTTGCTATCCATGATTCACGTTTTGTATATAAAAATTGAAAAGCAAATTTAATGGGGATACATTCAGAACAGATCTAGCAGGTCAAAACTAGACATCCATGAAGCGCTATGGGACATAAGCAGCAGCAGAATTATATTCTGTCACAATCAGTAACCCCATGGCACGGCATATTCCTCACTCTACCATTAACATCAAGCCAGAGGATCAAGCAAGAGGATCAATCCTGATATAATAAGGATGCCAGGAGTAGCACCAGGAATCCCTAAAATTAAGGTGCCAATCTGGTAAGATATAACACTACACGCTGGCTAAAAAGCAAGCATTAGACAGAGCAATACCACAATCTAAGGTCCACAAAGCTCTGCTGTCGCACCACAATCAAGCCAGGAATGGTGATGGACAATTAAACAATTAATTGGAGATTTTCCAAAAACATCCCCATTCTCAATGACAGGGTGAGCACAGCATCTGAGTGCAAAAGACAAGGCTGAATTGCTTGCAAACAACTTCAACCACAAGTGTTCAGTAGATGATCCTCCCAAGATCCCCAGCGTCACAGATGCCAGTTTTCAGCCAATTCAACTCATTCCACATGATTACAAGAAATGGCTGAAGGCATTGGTTACAGCGAAGTCTTTGGACCCCATCAATATCAAACAGGCAGCTTGGGCTCCAGAACTTGTTGAGCCCCTAGTCAAGCTGTTCTAGTACAGATCCAACACTGACATCTACCCAATAATGTGGACAGGTAAGTCCTGTTCACAAAAAACAAGATAAATCCAATTTTCCAATTACCATTCCAACAGTCTACTCTCAATCGTCAGCAAAGTGACAAAAGGTGTCATTGACAGTGCTATCAAGCATACAACAATAGCCTGCTCATCGATGTTGAGTTTGGATTCCACCAGGGCCACTCAGCTCCAGACCTCATTACAACCCTGGTACAAATATGAACAAAAGAGCTTATTTCAAGAAATGAGATGAGAGCGACTGCTCTTGATTTCAAGGCAGCATTGGATAGATGTGACATCAAGAAGCCTTTGCAAAATTCATGTCAATGGGAATCAGGGGCAAAACTCTCCATTAGTTGGAGTCATATCTAGCACAAAGGAAGATAGCTGTAGCTGTTGGATCATCTCAGCCCCACGATGTTGTTACAGGAATCCTTCAAGGACAGTATGTTAGGTCCAACCAACTTCAACTTCAATTACCTTGAATCTATCACAAGGTCAGAAGTGGCAAAATTCAACAATTGTAGAGTGTTTAGTGCCACTTGAGGCTCCTCAGTTACTGAAGTAGTCCGTGCCCGCATCCAGCGGGACCTAGTTGCTAAGTGCCAAGTAGCATTCATGCCACAGAAGTGCCAAGCAATTACCATCTCCAACAAGAGAGAGAATCTAACCATCACACCTTAGCATTCAATGGCATTTTCATTGCTGAATGCCCCACCATCAACATCCTGGGGTTTACCATGACCAGAAACAGAACTGAAGCAACCATACTGTGACTACAAGAGTGGGTCAGAGGCTGGAAATTCTGCAGCAAGTAACTCACCTCCCAACTCCCCAAAGGCTGTCCTGACACAAATCAGGACATATTCTCCACTTTTCTGGGTGAGTGCAGCTCCAAGGAGCTCAACACCATCCAGGACAAAGTAACCTGCTTGATCAGGACCCCTTCCACTATCTTAAACATTCATTCCCTCCAACATCGATACACAATGGCATCATTGTGTACTCCCTATAAGATGCACTGCAGCAACTTGCTAAGCCTCTTAACTCTTGACCTCTAACCCTAGAACAACAAAGGCATGGTTCCTGAAAACACATTCAGGTTCCCCTCCAAGCCAAACACTATCCCGATTTGGAACTATATCACTGTGGCTTTTCATTACCTGATTTTGATCAATTGGTTGCTAAGTGAAAACAACTTGTTTTTGATTGGTTCATGTTCAGTAAATTGGATATTTATGCCAAACAAATATGGTGAACTTGAAGATTATGACTATATGAACCAATCACTAGTTTTGTCTTATTGTTTTTCAGGTACAATATTTTAATGTGCTATGTAATACAACTGACACATGCTAGAAGTGTGACTTTATTATGACATAGAATGATATGCATTTGATAGTACTGTACCAGGCCATTCAACCCAACAGGTGTGTGTCAGAGTTTATGCATCACATAAGCCTCCTCCCACCTTACTTCAAAAGCCCTATCACAATATCCTGCTATTCCTTTCTCATGTATATATTTAAGATCCCCTGAAATGCATCGACGTTAATCATCTCAACTATTCCTTGAGGAGGTGAGTTCCGCATTATGATTACTCTCTGGCTAAAGAAATTTTTCCTGAATTTCTTCACAAATTTATTAGTGACAATCTTATATTTATGGCTCCTAGATTTGAGCTCCCTCACAAATGGAAACATCTTCTCTATGTCAATTCTATCCCATCCCTCATAAGTGTGAAGACCCCTATCAAGGATACCTCTCAGTCTTCTCTAGAAAAAAGTCCCAGCCTGTTCAGTCTTTTCTGATAGTTGTATATTCTCAGTTCTGGTATCAGCCTTTGTAAAATTTTAGATTCATTTTTTTAAGCACATAAAGGTTCTAATTATTTAATATTTCTTTAAACCAGCTGTTCAATTCCCTCACGACCCAGTGGTTGAGCAGAGAACAGCAAGAACAGGATTTTGATATGCTCTATTATGCAGTAAGTTATGCCTTCTTTTTAGTTAAACTGTACAAGCTTCTTAAAACATCATAACTATTTAACTGAACTGAAGGACAAATTCTGAAAACCCAAATTATTTTCTGGTAAATAATATGTTTTATTTAGTTATTGAGAGTTTACCTAACTAATATCTTGTTAACAAGTATTTTCTGTTAGTGTTTTCCAACAAAATTTATTTTGTTTTTAAGGAGATAACTATGCAAGCTACAGTAGTGATATAGCAAACGATAGACTCCAAAATGAAAGCTAATTCTACAATGGCAATTTTGGGAAATGAAAAGGTCAATAAAAGAATCCTAAATATGGTAAAGCATTAAAAAGATAATAAAAAAGCTCTATAGACTTGAATTGCAATTTACAAACTTCCTTTAACACAATTCGTTATGATTTTGTAATGATGCTTAACTTTCAGTAACACGGATCTGAGTAGCTCATTTCACATTATAAATAATTAATTCAGACCTTAGCTGATTGGCAACTCTGAACATCAAGATACTGTCTTATAAAGATTAATCACTTAATACATTTTGCTCAAAAGGGGGGTATTTCAGCCTGTCAATGGTGGTGCAAATAATAAACAGAAATACCAAACAGCTATTTCATTATTGCAGTAGGGTATGAAGTTCTATTGGTAAAGAATAGAGGATTTTAATTAGTCGCCATGCCTGTTCATTACCAATAGTGTTCCATATTGTTGCATAAAAGAACTGTTAACAGACGGCAAACAATGGATCTTACGGAGGCAAAGATTCTTTGATTTTACTGTCCAAAATGTCACTGTACATAGCTGCTGAAAGAACCTCTTCCATGGGACACATGATGCCATATTCCTCGCAGCCACGTTCTTTTATTAGAGGATCGTGCTTGTGGGGATCAAACATAATGTTGTTGGGGGTCACGAGAAGTACACCACTGACTGCGCCCTGTAATGAAAAAGAAACAGACAAACACGTTTAAATCTTTTAACCTGTACTGTCTTTTTGTGTTGCAGCAAATAAAAAAGACTCTTTCCTGCATTGTTGCTGAATTTTTGTTAATAGTGAGTCAACACAGATGCCCTTATAGTCTGAATTGCCAAGTTATCCGGGTTTGTAGCACTCTGGTCTCTGCATTAGCATGTTGAGAACTCAACCCTATTTACAAAAACTGCTTTATGTCAAATAATGATATTTAATCCTCTGGCTGGAAACCCGAAATGAGCTTTTTAAAAACAGAGGCTAAAGGTACCTTGAGCTCGCAGCCAAAGATGGTTACCTAGTCTGGATCACTGCACCTTCCACGTTTCAATCCATTGAAGTGCAGACCATGGGCTGGATTTTATGTGTCCCTGCTGGGTGTTTTTTTAGCAGGGGCATGTAAAATAGGGCAACTACCTACCCATCCCTGAGCTCACCCCAATAACATGGCAGGTGGGCAGACACTGAAATTGGCTGCCTGCCCGCCATACATAAGTAAACAACTAAAGGTCAATTGTGCCCATTTACAGGCCAAGTGACCTTGATAACATGCTGTCCACACCATAAAACGTGGGCAGCAGGCACTGGCAGGCAAGCCCGTTCTTTAAACAAGTTATCCAAGGACGGGAAGAGAAAGCTAGCTATAAATATAGAAACAGATAGCAAGAGTTTGCATGGATATTTAAAAAAGAGTTAACAAGGTGAGCATTGGTCCTATAGAAAGCGAGTCTGTGAAATTAGTAATGGAAAATAAGTAGATGGTATATGAATTGAACAGGTATTTTGCATCAGTCTTCACTGTAGAGGATACAAGTAACATCCCAGAAATAGCTGTAAATCAGGAAATAGGAGGGAGGAACTCAGGAAAATTACAATCACCAGGTACTGAGCAAATTGTTGGAGCTGCGGACTGACAAGTCCCTGGGTCCTGATGGACTCATTCTAGGATTTTAAAAGAAGTGGCTAGTGAGATAGTTGATGCATTGATTTTAATTTTCCAAAAATCTCTGGATTCGGGAAAGGTTCCATTAGATGGGAAAATGGCAAACATAACTCCTTTATTCAAAAAGCAAGGGGGTCAGAAAGCAGGAAATTAGAGATTAGTTAGTTTAACATCTGTCATAGGAAAAATGTTAAAAGCTATTATTAAAGACATTTTAGAAGGGCACTTGGAAAAATTCAAGGTTATCAGGCAGAGTCAACATGGCTTTCTGGAAGGGAAATCGTGTTTAACCAATTTATTATAGTTCTTTTAAGAAGTAATATATGATGTGGATAAGGAGTAGATGTGCTGTGCTTATATTTCCCGAAGGCAGTTGATAACTTACAACATCAAAGGTTATTGCAGAAAATAAAAGCTCATGGTGTGGGGCAACATATTGGCATGGATAACTGGCATGGATTGGCTAGCTAACAGGAAACAGAAAGTAGGCATACATGGGTCTTTTTCTGGTTGGCAGGATGTGATATATGGTGTGCCACAGGGATTCAGTGCTGGGTCTCAACATTTTACACTTTATAAACATGACTTGGAAGAAGGACCAAAGGATTGAGTGTTGAGCTCTTAAGGTGCTCCAACTGATACCAAAATTTGAGTGCGATGAGGGAGATGTGGAGGAATTTTCTTCTCATTTGAAGAGCTTGCATAACAGTTGATGTGGCCAGTGGAAGGCTAGACCCTGCTATTGCAAAGCAAACTAATAGGAAAGGCACATGTGTGTAAGAAATTGGGGTCTTTTGATAAATAGGTGTGTTCCTCATTTTATGAGATTAGCAAAACAGCATTGATTTTCTCTCTGGAAAGAGGATTTCTAAACACTTTGACCTCAGAACAGTCTTCAGAAACAGCAAGGTCACTTAATTCAGCCTGCCATGTTGATATTCCTAAGCTGGTGGAATGGTGGCTTGTACAAGCTCATCTATGCAAGTGTTTGGAATAGACCAGGCTATGAACATCAGCATGACATAAACTAAAAAGCTGACCTTGAGCAGGGTGACAAACAAGGGGAAGTGGTAACCATCATGACGTTTTGAGTACCTGCCCTGTATCCATTGGTCAGAATACTTAGATAGATGATTGACACTGGGTAAACTATCAGCTCCTCAAAAAAAGGGTATACATATTGGTCTCATACTGGTGGTAGGGGGCTGAGATGTTAGCGAGGTGGTGGTGCTCTTTGGGCCTTCTTCAGATGGAGGATGGACCAGAGGAGGAGGAGGAAGATGAAGGGAAAATTTCCCTAACATTTCAGCTAGAGAGCTGAATTTTGTAATCACAAGCTGCTGAGATCAACACACTCTGAACCATCCATTTGTCCTTCAGGATCGATATACTGCTCTCAACTGTTACAAGCCGTATACTTTTTATGCCTAATTAGTTAATGCATTATATCTAAACTGTTGCTTCTTAATCAACTCAATAAACACCTTAAAATGACTTATGACTAGTCGACTGCCCATATAGGTATCTGCGGGCCTGAATCCAAAAATCTTACAATTGGTCTCAGTACTCGCAGTAAAATTGGCTTGGAATTTGAGAAGCAACCGTCTTAGCTTGCAATTAAATGTGTGGAGTAATTATTAAGTGAAGCCAGGAGTCACAATGGCATACGCTGGGAAGTGACTGATAGAGAACCTGGAGCAAGAGATTACAAGTGTATTTTTGATAACCTTGCTAAAAGGTTCAGAAAGGAAAGGTGAAGTTGAAAATGGTTCCAAATAAGTTGGTCTAACGTAGACACGTATTTGCCTTACAACTGAATAAAAAGTATAAGGAGTTAAGCAGGTTAGTAAGTTACAAAGGGGATTGACCCAATCGATCAGTTCTGCTGCGAACAGGAAGCACATGGCAGTGTGAAAAATTAGACCAAACACTGGAATCCATAATGATTGAAGTGGCTCCAGAGAAGCCACGTGAATTTTTCTTTTCAGAGTTAAACAGGGACCACGGATGTTCCAAAGCAGAGTTAGAAACCAATTATTTTAAACAGATACCAGCTGAATCAAAGCAAGGAATGGACCGGGACACTCAATAGGTCCGAGTTAGCACCCCCACTGAAAGCCCGAGTGTACTCGCAGAGAGATCTGACTGCACCATCATCATTCATGATCCTTACACCGACCATATGGAGCACTTTTGCCCAGCTGAGAGTATGCTGTACATTCGAGTCAAGTGAATGCTAAAGCAGGGTGTTGTTTGCAAACAAAGATACAAAAAATTGTGTTTGAGGAAGAAGAATGACACATTTCACTGACATTAAACTGCTGTGAGGTTCTGTTTTAGAAAAAAATTACCATCTGTACTAATGTACAACCGTGAAGGCCAGATCACCCCCAAAGTATAAAGATAAGCCTAAAATCTAGCAGAAATCCAATTTGAACTTCTCAAAACATTTTGTATCAGAGCAAGCTAAAGAAGAACAGCTAAAATTCAAATTGAAGTCACTTTTTATGGACTTTTTTTAAAAATTTGGTTAAGTAGCAAATATTGGAACTTGAAAATTGTTTTAAAGGAGGAGAAAAGAATAAACCCAAGAGATAAAAACAAAAAATGCTGGAAAAACTCAGCAGATCTGACAGAAACTGTGGAGAAAAAGTCTGTCCGTCTTTCTCTCCACAGATGCTGTCAGACCTGCTGAGTTTTTCCAGCATTTTTTGTTTTTGTTTCAGATTTCCAGCATCCACAGTATTTTGCTTTTATAAACCGAAGAGACGTTGGAGTGAAAAACATCTTGCAAAATGCTGAAAGGCTTCAAAAAGATTGGAATTTAATCTAAAATCTGGGGAAGGAAGAAGAAAAAAAATTAATAGAGCAAGTTTAAAATCAAATTTGATTTTTTTCGTGCTTGGGTAAGTTTTTTTCTAAATTACATAACGTGTCCACACACCCCCAAACAAGCACACCAAACAAGCAGCAGATCTAACTCTTTCTGCTGATAGCTGCTTCTATTTTTAAAATTCAACACAAAGCCTTGGGATTTCTATCCTTGGGGTTGCTATAAAAAAAACTGATGGTCTGAACTATTTAAGAATTAAATCATTGAGTAACAGTTCTGAATTGTATTCAGATATGAACAGAATAAATTAGCTTTCCCGGATGGTTCATTATGTTAGTATCCAGTGCACAAAGGTCAGAAATATTAACCAATTGGGGTCTTGGCCTGAGACACAATTGATTGTTTGTGTTTTATTTTAAACAGGTGATAATGGTTTCCAGCTCCAAGTGAACTCAGCAGTTTTGAGAATTAAAGCACAGCAAAAAGACTTTACCTTTCAGAGACTTGGCCTTAGCCATTCTGGCCATTTGTTACTACATGTTATCTTTCAAGACAAAATGTTTGGGTATGGGAGACATGGAAATCACTTCTTTTGCCTCTGATGCAAACCCACTATTTAAAACCACCAAGCCTGTTTTCTGAATTTGGAACTGGTAAATAACTTGCCACGAGTTGCTATTTCAAACCTTCAAAAAGAAATTTACCTGATGTTTAAGGGGATAGACAAATTCTAATTTTCCAAAAGTAAAGCCAATGGAAAAACAGTTTAGGTGGTTTCTCAGAATTAAAAAAAAATTGTTTTTGGAAGAAATACATTGAACACTTAAAAACCTGTCAGCCCAACCTGCCAGCTATTTGAATTTGGGATAATTTAAAATAAATCTAGTGCAGGCTTGCCCAACCTTTTCACTGGTGGGGTCACATTCAAATTTTCTCTCGTTTGGGGGGCCAATGCGCAATTTTTGGGATGAAATGGAAATTTATCTCACTGTTACTCCAAACAACACACATCTGCATCCCTGTGAACAAGCTGCAGATGAGAAGATTAATCTATCACAATCCCTCTGCCCTTGTTTTTGCCTGATACAAAAAGTCAATGCATGCCCATGTACTTGATGTAGTGCCGTGGCAATCCCAGACCTGATGCCTGTCTGTCAGCCTGTGAAGTTCCCTCCCCCCGACCACATCAAGGCCCTGCCACATGCACCTCGCAGGCCAGCCCCTGGACAAGCCTGATCTATTGGGTTTCTTTTAAGAAAATAAAATGTTGTTTAAGGGAAAGAATAAAGAAGCAAAATTTAAAAACTAATGGACTGGAATCAAGTGGAAAAGTTTAATTTCTGTTTTAAAGATATTATGAAAGCATGTTATTGCACCATAAAACTTCTCCAGAACTCCTGAAAGAGATACAATCACAATTAATGGGATGCCCCACTTAGAGTAAGAGATAGATATAGGGGAAAAGGACAAAATTGGAATAATTGGTGTAATTCAATGGAATATATACATCTGGCATTGATGTACATTCTACTGAAAGGAAAGTGTGGATGAGACGAATAAGGTGACAGCTTTCTCTTGGAGATATTTGTGTCTCTGTCTATGAACTTTTTAAAAGAACTGAAGTTGATAATCTGGCCACCACCCGAGACATTGGGATTGTATAGGGGGACATAAGCAAAGATCTTGAGAAGAGACTCCCTTTGATCTTTTGAAGAGATACCGGAAAGTCAGGAAGAATTATTGAATGGTGCATCCTTTTAAAGACAGTGAAATCCCAGATGATGTAGTTGATTGGCAAAATACACAGCACGATCCCTATAGACCTGATACACCCTCCATAAATCAAAACAAGAACTTGCGAGAGAGCATAGAGATTACCATCAAGCATACTGCCTGAAAAGAAGATCTGGTTAAGAAAGAATCACCTGAGATCACATTCAACAGATAGAGAAACGTTTGAAGATGACTAACAAATGTGAAATTCCAACAGAGGATTAAAGAAGGAGCAGGCAGGTAGTGCATGAGTCCCCTGAGGTCCCGCTCACTAACCGGTTTTCCATTCTGGATTTCGGTGAGGGCAATGGATCCTTGGAGGAGTGCAGCAAGAGCCAAGCCCGTGGCACCAAAGGTGGCCCAGCTGTACAGGAGGGGAGGAAAAAGAGCGTAAGGGCAGTACTGATGAGGGGCAGACAGGCGTTTCTGCGGTTGTCAATGTGACTCCAGGATGGCTTGTTGCCTCCCTGGTGCTTGGGTCAAGGATGTCACAGAACGGTTGCAAGATATTCTTGTGGGAGCCAGAGGTCATGGTCCATGCTGGTGCTAACGACAAAGGTAGGAAGGGGGATGTGGTCCTGCAATCGGAATTTTGGGAGCTAGGTAGAAAATTAGCAAGCAGGACCTCTAAAGTAGTAATCTCTGGATTACTCTCAGTCCCATGTGCAAGTGAGTACAGAAATAGGAAGATAAGACAGATGAATGTGTAGCTGGAAAGATGGGGCAGGAGGGAGGGCTTTAGATTCCTGGGACTGGCTCCAGGGGAGATGGCACCTGTACAATCCGGATGGGTTGCATCTGAACAGAGCCGGGACTGAGTTCCTTGCTGGTGCTGCTGGGGAGGGTTTAAACTAACTCAGCAGGGGTGTGGGAACCAAGAGAGAATATTAGAAAGTAACACCAGGGTGAACAGGATGTTAGGAGAGGCAGATAGCATTAATAGACGGAGTTGAAGTAAGGGAGCAAGTAATGAAATTTGAACCAAGGTTACACTGCATGTATGTGAATGTACAGAGTATAGTTAATAAAATTAGGAAGTTATAGGCACAGATTGTCTTGTGGGATTATGATATTGTGCTGATAACAGAGACCTGGTTTAAGGAAGGGCAGATCTGGGTGCTAAATATTCCTGGTTACAAAGTGTTCAGAAAGGTAGGAAAGGGAAAAAAGGAGAAGTGGCGTTTTTGGTTAAGGTGAGCATTGCAGTACTGGAGAAAAAGGATGTGTCAGAGGATTCAAGGATAGAATTGATTTGGCTAGAGCTAAGGAATAAGATGGGTGCAATTACATTGCTCGGTGTAATGTACAGACCACCAGCTAGTGGGAAGGATATAGAGGAACAAATCTGCAAGGAAGTTACAGAGAGGTGTAAACATCAGAGAGTAGTTATACTGGGGCATTTTAATTACCCCTATGTAGACAGGGATAGCGATAGTGTTAAGGGTAAGTGAGGGACAAGGGTTTCTAGTGTTCAGGAAAATTTCCTACAGCAGTATGTGTCCAGTCCGACAAGAAAGGAGGCACTGCTAGACCTGGTTCTTGGGAATGAGGTAGGCAAATTAGATCAAGTGACAATAGAGGACAATGGTCATTGTATCATAAGTTTCAGGATTACAATGGAAAATGACATTGGTCAATCTAGAGTAAGAATAATCAACTGTCACAGAGCGGACTTCAATGGGGCAAGAATGGAGCTGGGCCAGATAGACTGGAACCAAAGGTTGGAGGGAATAGCAGTAGCCGAACAATAGGCTACCTTCAAAGAGATGGTTTGGGCACAGTCAAGCTATGTTCCCTCAAAAAGGGAGGGTAGGACAAACAAGTCCAGAGCTCCCTGGGTGACAAAGGAGACAGAAATTAAGTTAAAGAAGGGAAAGTGTGCTTACAACAGGTGTCAGGTAGCAAATACAATTGAGGACCAAGCTGAATACAGAAGGTTCAGAAGGGATGTGGAAAAGCAAATACGAGAAGCAAAGAGTGATTATGGAAAAAGACTAGCAGCTAACATAAAAAGAAATCCCAAAGTATTCTATAAGCACATCAACAGTAAAAGGGTGGTAAAAGGAGTAGGACCGATTAGGGACCAAAAGGGGGATTTACACATGGGTGAGGTGTTAAATGAATACTTTACATGCAGTGTAACCCTGGTTCAGATTTCATTACTTGCTCCCTTACTTCAACTCCATCTACTAACTTACTATTCTTTATTTTAATGCTATCTGCCTCGCCCAACATCCTGTTCACCCTGGTATTACTTTCTAATATTCTCTCCTGGTTCCCACACCCTGCTGAGTTAGTTGAAACCCTCCCCAGTGGCACTATTAAAACACCCTGCAAAATCTGTCTTTACCTACCTGAGGCAGATGTTGCCCAGGTCATGGTGACAGAGGAGGAAACTCCATCACTGGAAGGGTTTAAAATTGATAAGGAGGAGGTATTGGATAAGTGTCAGTACTTAAAGTGATAAGGCACCGGGACTAGATGAGATGCATCCAAGAATATTGAACTAAGTGAGAGTGGAAATTGCAGAGGCATTGGCAATAATCTTTTAATGTTCCCTGGATTCGTGGGAGGTGCTGGAGGACTGTAGAATTGCAAACATTATGCCCTTGTTCAAACAATGTTGTAAAGATCTGCAATTACAGACCAGTCAGTTTAAAACAAGAACAGAATTGCCTGGAAAAACTCAGCAGGTCTGGCAGCATCGGCAGAGAAGAAAAGAGTTGACGTTTCGAGTCCTCATGACCCTTCAACAGAACTTGAGTGAACCCAAGAAGGGGGTGAAATATAAGCTGGTTTAAGGTGTCTATGTCTGTGTGTGTGTGTGTGTGTGTGTGTGTGTGTGTGTGTGTGGAGGGGGGGGGTGGTGTTGGGTGGGGGGAGAGAAGTGGAAGGGTTGGTGTGGTTGTAGGGACAAACAAGCAGTGATAGAAGCAGATCATCAAAAGATGTCACAGACAACAGAACAAAAGAACGCATAGGTGTTAAAGTTGGTGATATTATCTAAACGAATGTGCTAATTAAGAATGGATGGTAGGGCACTCAAGGTATAGCTCTAGTGGGGGTGGGGGAAGCATAAAAGATTTTAAAATATTTAAAAATAATGGAAATAGGTGGGAAAAGAAAAATCTATATAATTTATTGGAAAAAACAAAAGGAAGGGGGAAGAAACAGAAAGGGGGTGGGGATGGAGGAGGGAGCTCAAGACCTAAAGTTGTTGAATTTAATATTCAGTCCGGAAGGCTGTAAAGTGCCTAGTCGGAAGATGAGCTGTTGTTCCTCCAGTTTGCGTTGGGCTTCACTGGAACAATGCAGCAAGCCAAGGACAGACATGTGGGCAAGAGAGCAGGGTGGAGTGTTAAAATGGCAAGCGACAGGGAGGTTTGGGTCATTCTTGCGGACAGACCGCAGGTGTTCTGCAAAGCGGTCGCCCAGTTTACGTTTGGTCTCTCCAATGTAGAGGAGACCACATTGGGAGCAACGAATGCAGTAGACTAAGTTGGGGGAAATGCAAGTGAAATGCTGCTTCACTTGAAGGGAGTGTTTGGGCCCTTGGATGGTGAGGAGAGAGGAAGTGAAGGGGCAGGTGTTACATCTTTTGCGTGGGCATGGGGTGGTGCCATAGGAGGGGGTTGAGGAGTAGGGGGTGATGGAGGAGTGGACCAGGGTGTCCTGGAGGGAACGATCCCTACGGAATGCCGATGGGGGGGGGGGTGAAGGGAAGATGTGTTTGGTGGTGGCATCATGCTGGAGTTGGCGGAAATGACAGAGGATGATCCTTTGAATGCGGAGGCTGGTGGGGTGATAAGTGAGGACAAGGGGGCCCTATCATGTTTCTGGGAGGGAGGGGAAGGCGTGAGGGCGGATGCGCGGGAGATGGGCCGGACACGGTTGAGGGCCCTGTCAACAACCGTGGGTGGAAAACCTCGGTTAAGGAAGAAGGAGGACATGTCAGAGGAACTGTTTTTGAAGGTAGCATCATCGGAACAGATGCGACGGAGGCGAAGGAACTGAGAGAATGGGATGGAGTCCTAACAGGAAGCGGGGTGTGAGGAGCCGTAGTCGAGGTAGCTGTGGGAGTCGGTAGGTTTGTAATGGATATTGGTGGACAGTCTATCACCAGAGATTGAGACAGGGAGGTCAAGAAAGGGAAGGGAAGTGTCAGAGATGGACCACGTGAAAATGATGGAGGGGTGAAGATTGGAAGCAAAATTAATAAATTTTTCCAAGTCCCGACGAGAGCATGAAGCAGCACCGAAGTAATCATCAATGTACCGAAGAAAGAGTTGTGGAAGGGGGCCGGAGTAGGACTGGAACAAGGAATGTTCCACATACCCCATAAAGAGACAGGCATAGCTGGGGCCCATGCGGGTACCCATAGCCACACCTTTTACTTGGAGGAAGTGAGAGGAGTTGAAGGAGAAATTGTTCAGTGTTAGAACAAGTTCAGCCAGACGGAGGAGAGTAGTGGTGAATGGGGATTGTTCTGGCCTCTGTTCGAGGAAGAAGCTAAGGGCCCTCAGACCATCCTGGTGGGGGATGGAGGTGTAGAGGGATTGGACATCCATGGTGAAGAGGAAGCGGTTGGGGCCAGGGAACTGGAAATTGTTGATGTGACGTAAGGTGTCAGAGGAATCTCGGATGTAGATGGGAAGGGACTGGACAAGGGGAGAGAGAAGGGAGTCAAGATAACGAGAAATGAGTTCTGTGGGGCAGGAGCAAGCTGAGACGATCGGTCTACCGGGACAGTTCTGTTTGTGGATTTTGGGTAGGAGGTAGAAGCGGGCCGTCCGAGGTTGGGCGACTATCAGGTTGGAAGCTGTGGGAGGAGATGAGACAGTGACAGTCCTGGAAACAATGGCTTGATGTTCCGTGGTGGGGTTATGGTCCAGGGAGAGGTAGGAGGAAGTGTCTGCGAGTTGACGCTCAGCCTCCGCAAGGTAGAGGTCAGTGCGCCAGACAACAACAGCACCACCCTTGTCAGCAGTTTTGATGACAATGTCAGGGTTGGATCTGAGAGAATGGAGTGCAGTAAGTTCAGAGAGAGAAAGAGATTAGAATGGATTCTTACCTTCTCTTGATCTTTTATAGAGAACTGTCGGCGCGACATTTGTCGTCTCACTTTCTCTGCTCCTCTCACCCATCCTATGGCACCACCACATGCCCACGCAAAAGATGTAACACCTGCCCCTTCACTTCCTCTCTCCTCACCATCCAAGGGCCCAAACACTCCTTTCAAGTGAAGCAGCATTTCACTTGCATTTCCCCCAACTTAGTCTACTGCATTCGTTGCTCCCAATGTGGTCTCCTCTACATTGGAGAGACCAAACGTAAACTGGGCGACCGCTTTGCAGAACACCTGCGGTCTGTCCGCAAGAATGACCCAAACCTCCCTGTCGCTTGCCATTTTAACACTCCACCCTGCTCTCTTGCCCACATGTCTGTCCTTGGCTTGCTGCATTGTTCCAGTGAAGCCCAATGCAAACTGGAGGAACAACAGCTCATCTTCCGACTAGGCACTTTACAGCCTTCCGGACTGAATATTAAATTCAACAACTTTAGGTCTTGAGCTCCCTCCTCCATCCCCACCCCCTTTCTGTTTCTTCCCCCTTCCTTTTGTTTTTTCCAATAAATTATATAGATTTTTCTTTTCCCACCTATTTCCATTATTTTTAAATATTTTAAAATCTTTTATGCTTCCCCCACCCCCACTAGAGCTATACCTTGAGTGCCCTACCATCCATTCTTAATTAGCACATTCGTTTAGATAATATCACCAACTTTAACACCTATGCGTTCTTTTGTTCTGTTGTCTGTGACATCTTTTGATGATCTGCTTCTATCACTGCTTGTTTGTCCCTACAACCACACCAACCCCCTCCACTTCTCTCCCCCTACCCAAACCCCCCACACACGCCTTAAACCAGCTTATATTTCACCCCTTTCTTGGATTCACTCAAGTTCTGTCAAAGGGTCATGAGTTCTCGAAACATCAACTCTTTTCTTCTCCGCCGATGCTGCCAGACCTGCTGAGTTTTTCCAGGTAATTCTGTTTTTGTTTTGGATTTCCAGCATCCGCAGTTTTTTTTGTTTTTAGCAAAAGTTGTGGCATGTCAATATGCTAAAGTAGTGTCACAGCTGAGAACAAATGAGCACAGGTCTGTCAGGCAGTGAGGAAAAAGGAGGATGAAAACTACAGTAAGGACAAGTTAGGGAGCGAGGGAGGCCTGGATGATTTCCAAATTGAATCCCTACTGTCTGGTAAGTTAACACCCAGAAGTTAGAAAGAATAGACATTGTGCTCTCCTACTTAATGCAGAACAGAGAGGCGAACTGACAAGGCTGCTTGCAGCATTTAAGGAGATATGTATGACAAACCAGGATGCACAACACTAGCCCTACATGATGTGGATGTAAGAGATACCCCCTCCCATAAAGCTAGGTCCCGGAAACTGTCCCAGGTTCAGAAGGAAACACAACCTGAATGAGGCCGGTCAAAGCAGCTGGAGATTGCCAGTTGTGCTTGCGCCCAAGCTTGATGGCTCAACAAGGCTCTGCATTGATTACGGGAAGGTTAATGCAGTAACCAGGGCTGACTGCTACCTGATTCCTCATCTGGAAAACTGTATTGATAAAGTAAAAGGATACTGGCAAGGCCCCATAACCAGCCAAGCTAAAAAGATCTCGAATTTCGTCACACCAGATGCCTTATTCCAGTGCCAAGTTATGTCATTCAGATTAAGAAATGCCACCTTCCAAACACTGATGACCAAGGTTGGTCTAGGGAGCAGTGGAAGGCGTTAAAATGACATTCTTGCGGAGACCGCATGTTCTGCAAACACTGGTGTAGAGGAGACCACCAACGAATGTAGACAACAAGTGAAATGCTGCTTCACGTGGATGGTGTTGCAGATAACTGAGAGAATGGGATGGAGTCCTAACAGGAAGCGGGGTGTGAGGAGCCGTAGTCGAGGTAGCTGTGGGAGTCGGTAGGTTTGTAATGGATATTGGTGGACAGTCTATCACCAGAGATTGAGACAGGGAGGTCAAGAAAGGGAAGGGAAGTGTCAGAGATGGACCACGTGAAAATGATGGAGGGGTGAAGATTGGAAGCAAAATTAATAAATTTTTCCAAGTCCCGACGAGAGCATGAAGCAGCACCGAAGTAATCATCAATGTACCGAAGAAAGAGTTGTGGAAGGGGGCCGGAGTAGGACTGGAACAAGGAATGTTCCACATACCCCATAAAGAGACAGGCATAGCTGGGGCCCATGCGGGTACCCATAGCCACACCTTTTACTTGGAGGAAGTGAGAGGAGTTGAAGGAGAAATTGTTCAGTGTTAGAACAAGTTCAGCCAGACGGAGGAGAGTAGTGGTGAATGGGGATTGTTCTGGCCTCTGTTCGAGGAAGAAGCTAAGGGCCCTCAGACCATCCTGGTGGGGGATGGAGGTGTAGAGGGATTGGACATCCATGGTGAAGAGGAAGCGGTTGGGGCCAGGGAACTGGAAATTGTTGATGTGACGTAAGGTGTC
Organism: Carcharodon carcharias; assembly: GCF_017639515.1. Lineage (NCBI taxonomy): Eukaryota > Metazoa > Chordata > Chondrichthyes > Lamniformes > Lamnidae > Carcharodon > Carcharodon carcharias. The sequence continues at coordinate 41,673,691 of NC_054472.1, read as the reverse complement.
AGAGGAATCTCGGATGTAGATGGGAAGGGACTGGACAAGGGGAGAGAGAAGGGAGTCAAGATAACGAGAAATGAGTTCTGTGGGGCAGGAGCAAGCTGAGACGATCGGTCTACCGGGACAGTTCTGTTTGTGGATTTTGGGTAGGAGGTAGAAGCGGGCCGTCCGAGGTTGGGCGACTATCAGGTTGGAAGCTGTGGGAGGAGATGAGACAGTGACAGTCCTGGAAACAATGGCTTGATGTTCCGTGGTGGGGTTATGGTCCAGGGAGAGGTAGGAGGAAGTGTCTGCGAGTTGACGCTCAGCCTCCGCAAGGTAGAGGTCAGTGCGCCAGACAACAACAGCACCACCCTTGTCAGCAGTTTTGATGACAATGTCAGGGTTGGATCTGAGAGAATGGAGTGCAGTAAGTTCAGAGAGAGAAAGAGATTAGAATGGATTCTTACCTTCTCTTGATCTTTTATAGAGAACTGTCGGCGCGACATTTGTCGTCTCACTTTCTCTGCTCCTCTCACCCATCCTATGGCACCACCACATGCCCACGCAAAAGATGTAACACCTGCCCCTTCACTTCCTCTCTCCTCACCATCCAAGGGCCCAAACACTCCTTTCAAGTGAAGCAGCATTTCACTTGCATTTCCCCCAACTTAGTCTACTGCATTCGTTGCTCCCAATGTGGTCTCCTCTACATTGGAGAGACCAAACGTAAACTGGGCGACCGCTTTGCAGAACACCTGCGGTCTGTCCGCAAGAATGACCCAAACCTCCCTGTCGCTTGCCATTTTAACACTCCACCCTGCTCTCTTGCCCACATGTCTGTCCTTGGCTTGCTGCATTGTTCCAGTGAAGCCCAATGCAAACTGGAGGAACAACAGCTCATCTTCCGACTAGGCACTTTACAGCCTTCCGGACTGAATATTAAATTCAACAACTTTAGGTCTTGAGCTCCCTCCTCCATCCCCACCCCCTTTCTGTTTCTTCCCCCTTCCTTTTGTTTTTTCCAATAAATTATATAGATTTTTCTTTTCCCACCTATTTCCATTATTTTTAAATATTTTAAAATCTTTTATGCTTCCCCCACCCCCACTAGAGCTATACCTTGAGTGCCCTACCATCCATTCTTAATTAGCACATTCGTTTAGATAATATCACCAACTTTAACACCTATGCGTTCTTTTGTTCTGTTGTCTGTGACATCTTTTGATGATCTGCTTCTATCACTGCTTGTTTGTCCCTACAACCACACCAACCCCCTCCACTTCTCTCCCCCTACCCAAACCCCCCACACACGCCTTAAACCAGCTTATATTTCACCCCTTTCTTGGATTCACTCAAGTTCTGTCAAAGGGTCATGAGTTCTCGAAACATCAACTCTTTTCTTCTCCGCCGATGCTGCCAGACCTGCTGAGTTTTTCCAGGTAATTCTGTTTTTGTTTTGGATTTCCAGCATCCGCAGTTTTTTTTGTTTTTAGCAAAAGTTGTGGCATGTCAATATGCTAAAGTAGTGTCACAGCTGAGAACAAATGAGCACAGGTCTGTCAGGCAGTGAGGAAAAAGGAGGATGAAAACTACAGTAAGGACAAGTTAGGGAGCGAGGGAGGCCTGGATGATTTCCAAATTGAATCCCTACTGTCTGGTAAGTTAACACCCAGAAGTTAGAAAGAATAGACATTGTGCTCTCCTACTTAATGCAGAACAGAGAGGCGAACTGACAAGGCTGCTTGCAGCATTTAAGGAGATATGTATGACAAACCAGGATGCACAACACTAGCCCTACATGATGTGGATGTAAGAGATACCCCCTCCCATAAAGCTAGGTCCCGGAAACTGTCCCAGGTTCAGAAGGAAACACAACCTGAATGAGGCCGGTCAAAGCAGCTGGAGATTGCCAGTTGTGCTTGCGCCCAAGCTTGATGGCTCAACAAGGCTCTGCATTGATTACGGGAAGGTTAATGCAGTAACCAGGGCTGACTGCTACCTGATTCCTCATCTGGAAAACTGTATTGATAAAGTAAAAGGATACTGGCAAGGCCCCATAACCAGCCAAGCTAAAAAGATCTCGAATTTCGTCACACCAGATGCCTTATTCCAGTGCCAAGTTATGTCATTCAGATTAAGAAATGCCACCTTCCAAACACTGATGACCAAGGTAGTGGTCATCAGCCTACCCAACTGTGTAGTGTATTTGGATGATCTGCTGGTAAGTATATGGTTACACCTGGAGGGACCACCACGACCAGTTGGAAGCCCTCTTCCAAAGGTTACATTCGGTTGGATTTAGTAGTAAATCTCTTAAAGAGTGAGCTTGCTAAAGCTCAGATAACCTACCAAGGGGCTCTTGTGGATCAAGGGCGGGTGTTGCCCAGAGCAGCAATGGTACAGGCATTGATGGATTTTCCTGTCCCAAGACTAAATGGGAAATAACGTGATTTTTGAGGATGTGTGCGTTCTACCAGAAGTTCACTCCAAGCTTCAATACTATAGCTGCCCCTCAAATAAACCTTTCACAGAAAAGAATGAAGGTAATGTGGTCAGCAAGGTGTCAAACAGCTTTTGGGAAGCTGAAAGCCACCTTACCCAACAAACTGGTTCCGGCCGCTCTGAACTTCAACAAACCATTTAAAATGGCAATCGATGCAAGTGACCTAGGGTGAGTGCTGTCCCTGCTGTAAGATGATGGATCATGAAGCGAGAGACCAGTTGGGTATTTCTCCAAAAAATTAAGCAGACACGAAAAGAGATACTCCAATGTGGAGAGGGAAACTCCAAAACTGTTACCGGCCCTCAGCATTTTGAAGTATATGTCAGGGATGGATATAGAAAGACCTTAGTTTATACAGATCACAACCCCTTGACATTTTGAGGAATTCAAAGCCCAGCATGCAAGCCTATTTCAATGTAGCCATGTAACCTTATAGCTTAAAAATTACCCACAGTGAATGCAGAAATAATGTGACATTTTATCCAGAGTTTAACTCAGCACAGAATCATCCTGAATCATCCAAACTTACATAGCTATAGCAGTGTAAGATTGATAAGCGAGTTTTTGAGGGTGAATGTTGTGCATGGTTTTTCTATTACAACTTTATAATGAAATGCTCATGTCCTGGCATTTCATTCTGCGTGTTTTGGAGATGTTACCAAAATGTGCTTTATGTCAAATAATGATTTTTAATCCACCGGCTGGAAACCCAAATTTAACTTTTTAGAAACAGAGGCTAAAGGTGATTTGAGCTCGTAGCCAAAGATTTGCACTATTGTACCTTCAACATTTGAATCCATTGAGATGGAGACAACATGTCTGCAAAGACACATCAAGGACCATGACCAGGGGAATATGAGTGAATCACATATCCTGTCCCCATTAGAAAAGCATCAAGGCAATCATCTACGGTATTCAAGTGGTGGAGACAAACCAATAAACCTACCTGCTTGAACAATGAGACCCAGCTGAAAGGGGGTTCCCAGGTATGAACTCATCAAGCTACAACGGAAATGTCTTAAACCCAAACACGTTAACATTGGGACCCTGGCTTAGAGGGGGGATTCCCAGACATGAACTGATTAAGTTACAAGGGGGAATACACTAGTAACGACCATGTTTGAATAACTGGGTGATGGTCATGTGACAGGCCCACTCTGTGTGTGTTTAAGTTTCTGCTTTCTCAATAATAAGAGGACAAGCAGCTGAGATGCTGACATAGAAGACCAGAGTAGGATCCCTCCCCTTTCTCCAAACTACCTTGCAACCTTTCAAACCTGTGACTCCTTGGGACACCCCTGCTGCAAACAGAGACTTCTTGAAGGAAATCAACACTGCACCATTGTCTCCAGAAGGACAGCCAAATCAGCCGGCTACATCTTTAAATTACATCCACGAGGGAAACAGCAGGACCCCACCGAATTCATCCTGAAGCTAGCCAAGTCACCAATCTACAGACTCTATACCCCTTCTATTTCTCTGAGCTCTAATTTGATTAATCTATCTTTCCCCTGTAATCTGTGTGTGCATGTGCACAGAAGTTGGGAAGTGTCATTATTTGACTTAGACCAGGTTAAGTACAATAAAGCTAACTTTCTTTGTTACATTCAAGGAACCTATTTGTTTGTTTCTTTTATGATCATAGCACATGAAGAGTTAAACCACACACTGAATTGGCAAGCGTATCTATTTCACAAAAACACTGTTACAGTCAAATAAGGAGTTGAAAGAGGTGAGCCATTTGATCACTCCTCGCCTGATTGTTACAACCCCTGCAATGGAATTCAAGCACGTAATGGAGGTTGCCACTCTGAAGTATTACTGATAATGCTGGTTTTTTTGGAGGTTCCATTCTTTGGATGAGATTTGCTAAACCGAAGTCCCATCTACCTGTACAAAGATCCCAACCTAATATTCACAGAGAGATCACCCTGTGTCCTAGCCAGTCAATACTGATTGGAACCATACCTAGCACAAAGGAAGATGGTTGTGGTTGTTGGAGATCAATCATCTCTGTTCCAGGGCATCACTGCAGGAGTTCCTCAGGATAGTGTCCTAGGCCCAACCATCTTCAGCTGCTTCATCAATGACCCTTCCCCCATAATAAGGTCAGAAGGGGGGATGTTCGCTGATGATTGCACAATGTTCAGCACCATTCACGACGACTCAGGTGCTGAAGCTGTCCATATCCAAATGCAGCAAGGCCTGGACAATATCTAGGTTTGGGCTGACAAGTGGCAAGTAACATTTGGACTACACAAGTGCCAGGCAATGATCATCTCCAAAGAGATTCTAATCATCACCCCTTGACGTTCAATGGCATTATCATCGCTGAATCCCCCAAAATCAACATCCTGGAGTTTACCATTGGCCAGAAACTGAACTGGACCAGCCATATAAATACTGTGGGTACAAGAGCAGGTCTGAGCCTAGGAATCGTACGACGAGTAACCTGCCTCCTGACTCCCCAAAATCTGTCCACCATCTACAAGGCACAAGCCAGGAGTGTGATGGAATACTCTCTACTTGCCTGGATGAATGCAGCTCCAACAACACTGCAGGAACTCACCAAGTCTTCTTAGAAAGCACCTTCCAACCCCACAACCATTATCACCTAGAAGAACAGAAGCTGCAGATGCATGGGAACACCACCACATAGAAGTTTCCCTCCAAGTCACTCACCAACCTGATTTGGAAACATATTGCCGTTCTTCCACTGTCACTGGGTCAAAATCCTGGAACTCCCTAACAGCACTGTGTGTGTTCGTACACCACATAGGCTGCAGCAGTTCAAGAAGGCAGCTCTCATCGCCACCTTTTCAAGGACAATTGGGGATGGGCAATAAATGCTGGTCTCGCCAGCAATGCTCACATCCCTTGAATGATTAAAAAAACAAAAATACTGGTCATTCATCTCATTTTGTAAATGGGATGTTGTTGCTGCAAAGTGATTGCTGAATTTCCCTACGTAGCAGTAACTAGAGTCCAAAAGTGATTTCTCATTGTATGAGGTGCTTTGAGACATTTCAGTGTGGTAATATACATGGGCCTAGATCTTTCAGTCAATGTTGACTGCAATATAAACTTACCATTGACCTTTTTGCACTGGAGCCTTTGCACCTTTCAAAGTTGGCTCCAGCAGGGATGCTGGAACAAACAGAGTTGGGAGGCAAATTGTCGAGCGTAACTCCAGCACAGCCACGCTCCCTTTTCTCATCATGAACTGAAGATACTGAAGTCCCTTAAGGTCTGTCTTCAATTCATTGACTTACATTGTTTTAAATGGAGCTGTTAACCACTGAAACTGCATAGCCTTGCTCACTGACAGTCCTTAAGACACTCTTCAACTCCCTCAACAGTGTTCACCTCATCCCTTGGCTGGGAGGCAGGGCTGACTTTGCCAGGACTGGGATTGAACATTACTGGACTGCTTTGATTTTCCAGCTTATTTTCTTAAGAGTTTCGCTGGTTTTATGCCTGCTATGAAAAGCTGTAAGTAAATCCGTCTAAACACCAGGGTAAGTATAGCGCAAACAGTCCAAGTCTCTGTGGCTACAACCACCTGATCGCACTGTCATTGGAATCATGGGTAAAACCCGCCAATCAGAACTTTAAACTTCCTAAGTTCTGCAAAAGTGTGCACATCTGAATTTCCTTGGGGTTCTGACGCACATCAGCGACTAATTTGAGTCGGAGGCCTCTCCCATATTGGAAGATTTGGGCCATGAAAGTGACATTAAGATAGCAAATTTATCACCAGTAACATAGGCAGAAGCCTGAACAGGCCTCTTTTAACTGCTTATTTGGGGTACAATATGGTGAGCAGAAACGTCAAAAACGAGGTCTTTAATTCTGTGAAAATGAGAAGCTGGAATGGCTTCTGCGGAAAGGGAAGACATCAGGTTCAAGTCCCACTCCAGGACTTGTTGGCTACAAAACAACCCAGCCACTGTTGCAGGCAAGCCAGTGCGCATTGGTGCCAGCCCAGAATAATTGGGAGGGCATCCAGCTTTAAAACCTCCTGCCAAATCCAAAAATCATGGCTGATATGAAGGTAATCAACGAGCATTGTGGCAACTCCAAGAAACATGGGAAAAGCCAAAAGAGGAACCATGAAATATGTGAAAATCAGATTTCTGGTCTAATAATGCAAATCATGCAGCTATCAGATATGAAGATTCTACAGAACGTGTGTTTCTAAAAGACTTACATTGTCACATATGTATGCAATATTCAAATCAGTTTTAGTGTATGAAAGAGAAATCAATCTGAGAGTCAATTTTAGAGGCATTTCTCAAATTCTCTTTCTTCATATCACTTATGCAATCAGTGGTGATAATGGGATAAAGTGACAGAAATAATCCAATGTGCAACTTCAAGAAATAGTACTTCCAGCAACATTAACAAGAAAAGCTGACACATTAGGGAGGCATTCAAACCTAGAGGTAATAAGTATGCCATTCTCCAGCATCAATGGACAAAACAATCAGGGAAGACCAAAAACTTCAGAAAACCTTAGGAGGGTGAGTAAGGTAGCAAAGAGAACACATAGGCCTGAAACATGACATTGACAATGACAGTGGGTCAAATTGGCATACATTCAAATTAGTCAAAGGCAAATTCAGGACTGATATCCAGAATTTTTTTTTCCCCAAACAGCAATCAACCAATGGAGTGGACTTCTGGATAATATTGCGGAGCTGTGCACTTTGGAATCACTTCAATAGTGACTTTCGAAAGGGAACTGGATACACACTTGAAAAAAAAACTTGGAGGGCTTTGTAGAGAGGGTAGGAGAGTGTGACTAACTGGACAGATAGTTAAAGATGCACAATCGACTGACTGACCTGCTGTACTGTATCATTCTATGATCTGGGATTGAGGTTGGAATCCAATCCAAACAGATAGGGTGAGGCTACTCATAATGACAGTTACATCAATTGTTTGATAATTTTTGAATCCACGGACCAAGCATGTCCACAATACGACAAATTAACATTATGGGGATAATATTACTCAGATGAGGGAAATAGAAAGGCTCATGCTAGGTACTGTAGGAATTAATGTTCCTCTGGGACCAGGGGTGGGATTTTACCAGGCAATTGGAGGCAGGATTGACTTTGGCTTTGCTGGGATAATTAGAACCATAGAAAAGTTACAGCGCAGAAGGAGGCCATTCAGCCCATCTTGTCCATGCCAGCCCGAGGACACCCTGGTGCCCTTCCTAATCCCACCTTCCTGCACCCGGCCCATAGCCCTGCAGCTTACAGCACTTAAGGTGCAGATCCAGGTACTTTTTAAAAGAGTTTAGAGTTTTTGCCTCTACCACCAACTTGGGCAGCGGATTCCAGACACCACTACCCTCTGCGTAAAAAAGTTCTTCTGCCGTTTATCTTGAATCTATGTCCCCTGGTTCTAGAATTCTCCATCAATGGAAACAATTTTATCTTGTCCACTTTATCTATTCCCCTCATAATTTTGTACACCTTAGTCAAGTCACCTCTCAGTCTTCTTTGTTCTAAGAAAAATAACCCCAACCTATTCAATCTCTCCTTGTAGCTACACTTTTCTAACCCTGGCAACATTCTTGTAAACCTCCTCTGCACTCTCTCCAGAACTATTACATCCATCCTGTAATGTGGTGACCAGAACTGCACACAATACTCCAGTTGTGGCTTCACCAGTGTTTTATACAATTCCAACATTATATCCTTACTTTTATATTCTATACCTCTGCCAATGAAGGAGAGCATTCCATATGCCTTCTTTACAACCTTGTCTACTTGAACTGCTGCCTTTAGGGACCTGTGTACTTGTACACCAAGATCTCTCATTTCATCTACCCCTCTTAATATATTCCCATTTATTGCATAATCCCTGTAACCGTTTGACCTCACTAAATGTATGACCTCACACTTCTCTATGTTAAAATCCATCTGCCACTTGACCGCACACTCCACCAACTCATCTATATTGTTTTGGAGATTAAGGCTATCCTCTACACTATCCACTACTCAGCCAATCTTTGTGTCATCCGAAAATTATGGAAAAAGGCATCAGGCTGGTAAACCTGGTGTCATTTCGCCTCTCTCCAGATTTCCCTAGGGGTGGGTTGACAGGAATCCTTGTTGAGGAAACACCAAGCTAATTAAAAAGCCAGTGAAGAGCCATTTTTCTGGTAATGATTCCTTCCTGAAGGCAACATAGCAAGTTAGCGAGGATGAGTGTACAGTGAGAAAGCATCAACAGCTCAACGTCCTGTAATTGCAGCATCTGCATTCAATGGACTTGTGTAAGGTTAGTGCTGATGGGAGTAACTTCATGAAGCAAGTAATTTGCATAGTTTACATCATGGAAATAGCACTTTTTCTCTCTCTTTATCCCATATTAAGCAGCCTGCCAGGGCTGACACAGGTACAGGCCTGTTATTGCTGTTAAGGACATAAAATCAAGCACAGATCTTTGTCTCAGCATTCTGGGACCTGATATGTGGACATGAAGTCCCATTTCATTTAGACCAAACAGTCTGGGAGAAGACAGCAAGATGTCTGTAGAAGAGATAAATGAGGGGAAGACCTCAGTGCCAAGGGGCTAAAATGCGTGGGCATCACCTTTGTTTTTATTCTTTCATGGGATGTATGCATCACTGGTGAGATCAGCATTTATCACCCATCCCCAATTGCATTTGAGGTGGTGTAGTGAGTTGTCTTCCTGAACCACTGAAGTCTATCTGGAGTTGGCAAACATACAGAGTTGTTAGGAAAGAATTTTCAGGATTTTGATCCAGCCGAGTGAAGAAATGGCCATTTCGTTCCAAGTCAGGGTGGTGTAGCTTGGAGGGGAACTTGCAGGTGATGATGCTCCCATACATGTGCTGTCCTTGTCCTCCGAGCTGGTAAAAGTCACAAGTTTGGAAGGTGCTGTTAAAGGAGGGAGTCTTGACAAGCTGTTGGAACATATCTTGTATATGGTACACATGATGCAGTGAAGGAGGGAGGGACTATGTAAGATGGTGGATGGGGTGCCAATCCAGTGGGCTACTTTGATCTGGATAGCCTCAAATATCTTGTTTTTGGATCCACACTCATCTAGGCAAGTGAAGAATATTCTATCCTGTAACCACAGCATTTACATGATGAGTCGAATTAAGTTTCTGCTAAATAGTGATCTTCAGGACGTTGATAGTGGGGAATTCAGTGATAGTAGTGCCTTTGAATATCAAGGGAAGATGGTTAGATTCTCTCTTGCTGGAAGTGCTCACTGCCCGCTACTTCTGCGACAATAATGTTAATCAGCTCAAGCCTGAAAGCTTTCTAGGATCTTGTTGCATATGGACACAGATTACTTTAGTATCTGAAGAGTCGTGAATGGTGGTGAACATTGTGCAGTTATCAGTGAAAAGCCTCACTTATGATAGAGTTAAGATAATTGGTGAAGCAGCTGAAGGTGGTTGGGCCTAGGATAGTACTCTGAGGAACATCTGCAGTGATGTCCTGGGATGGAGATGATTGGCCCCTAACAACCACAGCCATCTTCTTTTGTGCTAGGTATAACTCCAACCAGTGGAGAATTTTCTCCCTGATTCCCACTGACTTCATTTAGGGCTCCTTGATGCCACACATGGTCAAATGCTGCCTTGATTACAAGGACTGTCATCTTTGGGCCAAGGCTGTAATGAGGTCAGGAGTAGAGTGGTCTTGGCAGAACCCAAACTAAGTGTCAGTGAGCAGGATTTGGTTACGTAAGTGCTGCTCGACAGCACTGTCGATGACGCTTTCCATCACTTTGCTGATGAAGAAGAGTGGATGATGGGTGATAACTGGCTGGATTGGACTTGTTCTGCTTTTGTGGACAGGACACACCTGAACAATTTTCACATTGCCAGGTAGATGCCAGCATTGTAGCTCTATTGAATCAACTTAGCTATGGTGCAGCTAGTTCTGGAGCACAAATCTTCAGCACTACCACCAGGGTGTTATCAGGGCACACAGTCTTTACTGTATCCAGTGCCTTCAGCATTTCTTGATACCATGAGCAGCAAATCAAATTGGTTGAAGACTGGCATCTGTGATGCTGCCCTCAGGAAGAGGCAGCGATGGATCCTAATCTCTAGCAAATCCGGCTGAAGATGGTTGCAAATGCCTTGTCTTTTGCACTGGTGTGCTGGGCTCCTCCATCATTGAGAGGGGGAGATATCTGTAGAGCCGCCTCTTTCAGTTAGTTGTCCACCACCATTCATGACTGGATGCAGCAGCTTTGCAAAATCGTTGTGATAGTGTAACCAAGTTTCCCTTTGGGATTTGGTCAGCCTGGCAAAATACCACTTGCTATATAAAAACAATTTGTTCTCCTGCCAGCAGAGGCTTGCTGGGCCCTGGCTCTAGGGATCCGCCTATAACTGTGTCCAGGTCAGTCTTTAACTGGCGCAGGCCAGCACTGTGTGTAAATTATCAAAAAACAAATGCGGTGACAAAAGCAGATTCGTATCCTATTCCACGGCTGGAAGATTGCATTGAAAAAGTGGGACAATCAGAGTTTATCAGAAAGATTGACTTGAGGGATTGGGAATCAGTCCAGAATGAGGTCTTTTTGGGTGACAGCAGTATTTTTCTGATGCATTTCCTGCCTGCCACCTGAAAAATTGGCAGGAAATGCATTCCCGCCAATAATGACTTTTCGGCAGCTATTTAGTATTTCACAGAATCTCACAGTGCAGAAGTGGCCCTTCGGCCCATTGAGTCTGCACTGACACGTGAGAAACACCTGACCTACCTTCCTAATCCCATTTACCAACACTTGGCCCATAGCCTTGAATGTCACCACCCTCTGGGTAAAAATGTTTTTCCTCACATCCCCCCTAAACCTCCTGCCCCTCACCTTGAACCCTCGTGACTAGCCCTTCAACTAAGGAGAACAGCGGCTCCCTATCCACCCTGTCCATGCCCCTCAAAATCTTGTACACCTCAATCAGGTCTCCCCTCAGTCTTCTCTGCTCCAACGAAAACAACACAAGCCCATCCAACCTCTCTTCATAACTTAAATGTTTCACCCCAGGCAACATCCTTGTGAAACTCCTCTGCACCCCCTCCAGTGCAATCACATCCTTCCTATAATGTGGCGACCAGAACTACACATGGTACTCCAGCTGTGGCTTCACCAAGGTTCTATACAACATGACCTCCCTACTTTTGTAATCTACGCCTCGATTGATAAAGGCAAGTGTCCCATATGCCTTTTTCACCACCCACTAACATGACCCTCCACCTTCAGAGATTTATGGACACACATGCCAAGGTCTCCTTTGTTCCTCAGAAATTCCTAGTGTCATGCTGTTCATTGAATACTTCCTTGTCAAATTATTCCTTCCAAAGTGTATCACTTCACACTTTTCAGGATTAAATTCTATCTGCCACTTATCTGCACATTTGACAATCTCATCTATATCTTCCTGTAGCCCAAGACTCTCAACCTCACTGTTAACCACCCGGCCAATCTTTGTGTCATCCGCAAATTTACTAATCCTACCCCCCAGATAGTCATCTATGTCGTTTACATAAATGACAAATAATAGGGGACCCAGCACAGATCCCTGTGGTACGCCACTGGACACTGGTTTCCAGTCACTGAAGCATTCTTCTGTCATCACCCTCTCTCCTACAACTAAGCCAATTTTGAATCCACCTTATCAAATGACCCTGTATCCCATGTGCATTTGCTTTCTTTATAAGTCTCCCATGTGGGACCTTGTCAAAGGCTTTGCTGAAATCCATATAAACTCCTTCAACTGCACTACCCTCATCTACATACCTGGTCGCCTCCTCAAAAATTTCAATCAAATTTGTTAGGCATGACCTCCCTCTGACAAAGCCATGCTGACTATCCCTGATTAAACCATGCCTCTCCAAGTGGAGATAGATTCTCTCCTTTGAAATTTTCTCCAATAGTTTCCCTACCATGAGACTCACTGGCCTGTAGTTCCCTGGCTTATCTCTACAACTCTTCTTAAATAGCGGAACCACATTAGCTGTTCTCCAGCCCTCTGGCACCTCCCCCGTGGCCAGAGAGATTGGATATAAACTGGTTTAGGGCGAGACTTCCACCCCCATCTGAGGAGGAAGTCTCACCTAAGAGAACTGACTGACAGCTCTGTTGCCCCAGCAGCACCAGGTTCGAGCAGTGACCAATGCTGGGACTTATAGCCAGTCCCTGAAGAGGAGCTATTGGAAGAGGGACTGAAGGTAAGTCTGGGTATTGACAGGGCCTTGGCTGGCAGGCCCCAGTGAAAGGAGTGAGGTAGTTGGGTGGCTGGGTTTGAAGCACCAGTGTTTGGAGGAGGGGGAGGGATGGGGAATGGTGTGGAGGTGGTTAAGGGGGGCATGGCCTAGCTGGGTGCCTCTGATGGGCACAGGAGACCCCCAAAGGTGATAGCCCCCTTGCCCGACACCAGCCTGTTTGGTGTGGGTGCCTCCATGCTGCAAGTAAAATTGGGGCGGATTGGGTGAGGCACTTAAGGCCCAATTTATTGGCCACTTAGGGCCTCAATAAGCCCAAGGGAGGGTGGGACACCTCCACTCCCCCTGCCCCCTCCCCATAAAATGGGAGATAGGTCAGCTGTAGGCAGCACACTCAATTTTATGAGTTCCCACCTTCAAACCTGACTAAAATTCCATCCTGCGTTCGTGTCTCCTAACCACCTCAGTGTGCAGGCGGGCGGGGACTGCGGTATATTGAGGTGGTACAGCATCAACTGGCGGTTCTGTTCAATTAAATTCTGTTCAGTAACTTCATACTTTAAACTGATATTTCTAACAGTATGTCATAAACCAGAATTGAATTGCAAGGATGCCATTTAGCTAACATACTGAGGAAACACTCATCTAAGTTGTCAGTGAAGCTCAATGAACTTACAATTGAAATTCTTGATTAGATTGCAACATTGAATCTCATTCCTTATGTTAAACTTTTTTCTGTAGATTTACATCCATGCTCTTTCTCTATAGCCCAGTGATTTCTGTTTCATTGTGTCAAATAGTTGGAATTTGAGATGAATGTGATTTAATTTATTATAAAATCACAATTGTATTTGGAATCTAAATTTGGGAGAAAATACTAAGGAACTGTGGAAGAATAGTAACCTGAACTCACGTGAAAATGAGAAAGGAGTCACCAAAAACCAATAAGAGCCCCCAAAGCTCAAAAAGTAGCCCTCAAGAAAATCTCAAGAAGAGCCCTCAAAAAAAAATATATTTTGAACTCTGTTGTCAATGAGAACACAGGAATTAGAAGGAGTAGGTCATTCTGCCCCTCAAGCCTGTTCCGCCATTCAATAGGACTGTGGCTGAACTGATTGAGGCCCTACCTTCCTGCCTGGTCCCCTACAACCCTGGAGTCCCTTGATCAAAAATCTATCTAATTCAGCCATGCTCTCTCGGGAAGAGAATGCCATAAACTAATTACCCTCAGAGAAAAAAAACTCTCATCTTTGTCTTAAATAGGAAATCCCTAATTTTTAAACTGTATCCCTTAGCTCTAGGCTCCTTAAGAAGGGGATCCTCTCAGCATCCACTCTGTCAAGTCCCCTCAGGGTCTTACATGTTTCAATTAGGTCACCTCTCATTGTCCTAAACTCCAATAGGCACAAGCCCAAACTGCTCAACCTTTCCTCATAAGAAAACCCCTTCATCCCAGGAATCAATCGAGTTTCCCTACTTACTTGAACTGCCTATGCCCCTTTGCAGACTCTTCATGTTCTCTTGACAACTTACTTTCCTATCTATTGTTGAGATGGTGTTGGTTACAGAACGTATCTGTTAGAGAAGTCTTCACTATCTTCTGTATGTTAACATAAGTTTTTATTAACTACTTGTAACTATATTGGAATACTGCGTGCAATTCTGGTCGCCACATTACCAGAAGGGTGTGGAGGCATTGGAGAGGATGCTGCCTGGTCTGGAGGTTGTTAGCTATGAGGAGAGGTTGGAGAAACTCAGATTGTTCTCACTAGTGCGACGAAGATTGAAGGGTGACTTGATGAAAGTTTACAAAATTCTGAGTGGCATGGACAGAGTACATAGTCAGAAGCTTTTTCCCAGGGTGGAAGAGTCAATTACGAGGGGACATAGATTTAAGGTGAGAGGAGAAAACTTTAGAGGAGATGTGCGGGGCAAGTTTTTTACGCAGAGGGTAGTGAGTGTCTGGAAGTCGCTGCCAGAGGAGGTGGTGGAAGCAGGTACAATAGTGGTGTTTAAGACGCAGCTTGACAAATACATGAATAAGATGAGAATAGAGGGATATGGATCCTGGAAGTGCAAAATATTTTAGTTTGACAGGCAATATGATCGGCGCATGCTTGGAGGGCCGAAGGGCCTGTTCCTGTGCTGTACTTTTCTTTGTTCTTTCTTTCTTATATACTGATACACAGTAAAGGGTACAGGCCTGGAGCTATCTCTATCTCTAGATCTTAACATGTCCCTGGCTAACACCACACTGACTCTAGGTCTAGGTCATGTGCGGGTGGTACTGTACTCAGTCCCACATTAACCCTGTGTACACCAGACCCTTATAACACACATTACATTAGTTACATTAGTTTATTTCAAGTCTTACTTTGTTATAAGTCTTATGCATTTACTTTTTTACAACCTTAATGCTATTTCAATATTATTGCTATTAAGTATTAGCATTAATAACATTCTCCCAACCACATCTCCCGTTTCAAATCCTTGAAGTTAGAGGTTCAGGAGGTCTGGAGGCCTTATATCCCTTTCACATTTCGTCAGGAGGACGGTATGCTCTTTTAGTTCTGGTTCTTGTTGTTGGCTTGGAGGTTGGATTGGCATTTGGGTATGCTTTCATTATTTTCTTCCATTGCTTTACATTGAACCACGCCTGGTTGGTTCAGCTGTTGTGCCAATCCATGATTGCTGTTATTCTCCATCGTTTCTTGCTCGGTGGACGAAGGTGGTATTCTTCTTTGTGGCACTGTTTCTTCTCTTTTTCTGTGTGGGCCATCTAAGAGCCCTTTGAGGCCGAGGAAGAGTGTTCCTGTGTCAAGAAGAAGGTTGAGTGGTATGCTCGCCTCTGCTTTTTGTTGTTGATGGTGAGAAGCTGCTACCAGGTTTCAGCATCGCTTGTGGTTGTGGCAGGCTGGCTGGAGGTAGCAGTGTGTGCACAGTGGTTGCTGTGTTGACCAGCTGCACCATCATTGTAGTTGGAGTTAGAGATTTCTCAGACTGCTGATCATTCTCTGGTACCACTTCCACTGGAGGTATCTTGGTAATCTCATGGGCTGTAGGTTGGTCTGGCCATTGGGGACTTTCTAGGACCTGCTCCACAAGGTGAGATGAGAGATCAAAAGTGAAATCCGAGTCTGAATACTCTTTAGTGTTTCAGCACTCAGGCCCATGGTGTTCTGGCTGCCCAACAACAGTGGTAGACTTTACCTCCTCTGCTGTCTGGAGGAGATCCAGGCATCCCTGCTCAGGAGAGAGAAAGGCTGGTAACATTAGCTCAAAATCTGTTTACTGCTATACCCCAGGGGTTCCAGGATCATGCCGATGACTGGGATTCAGACTCGCTTAAAGTGGAGTGTCTGTTGTTAGAAGCCAGGTTTCTTCATCTGACAGGTCTGTCACAATGGCACCTGATTCTAATTTAAAATTTGTTTGATGACCACTTACTACAATGTCAGCATCGGTTTGTCCTAAATAGCCAAGTGGTTATGGTACTGGGTTTGTAACCCCAAGATCAAGAGTTCAAATCTCACAATGGCAAACTATGAAATAATGTAACTTCATCTGAAACAGATGGAAACTGGTTTGTACTCAAAAGAGTTATAAAGGCTTGGCCTAAATAGCCAAGTGGTTATGGTACTGGGTTTGTAACCCCAAGATCAGGAGTTCAAATCTCACAATGGCAAACTATGAAACAATGTAACTTCATCTGAAACAGATGGAAACATGTTTACTCAAAAGAGTATCAAGAGTTCAAATCTCACAATGGCAAACTATGAAACAATGTAATTTCTGCTTGGCCTAAATAGCCAAGTGGTTATGGTACTGGGTTTATAAACCCAAGATCAAGAGTTCAAATCTCACAATGGCAAACTATGAAATAATGTAACTTCATCTGAAACAGATGGAAACGGGTTTGTACTCAAAAGAGTTATAAAGGCTTGGCCTAAATAGCCAAGTGGTTATGGTACTGGGTTTGTAACCCCAAGATCAGGAGTTCAAATCTCACAATGGCAAACTATGAAACAATGTAACTTCATCTGAAACAGATGGAAACATGTTTACTCAAAAGAGTATCAAGAGTTCAAATCTCACAATGGCAAACTATGAAACAATGTAATTTCTGCTTGGCCTAAATAGCCAAGTGGTTATGGTACTGGGTTTATAAACCCAAGATTCAAGAGTTCAACTCTCACAATGGCAAACTATGAAACAATGTAATTTCTGCTTGGCCTAAATAGCTAAGTGGTTATGGTACTGGGTTTGTAACCCTAAGATCAAGAGTTCAAATCTCACAATGGCAAACTACGAAACAATGTAACGCAGCAGCAAGCGAGCTTCTTTGAAAAGTGTCCACTCATCTCGGCTCCATCGACGCTGGCGAGTGCATCGTCCTCGGGGGGGATTTCAATTGCACCCTCGGGGTCCGGGACCGTCACGGTACCCCGCACTGCACGCGAGGTGTGAGTAAGTTGCGGGACCTGGTCAGGTCCTTCGACTTAGTGGACGTCTGGCGAAAACTCCATCCTGACTCCAGCGTGTTCACCTTTGTGTCACCTGGAGTCGGAGCGTCCAGACTCGACCGCCTTTACGTTTCGAAGGCGTACGTGTCCTGCGTTCCGGCTGCTTCTATACAGCAGGTTCCGTGCACGGACCACCGTCTGGTGTGGGCGGAGCTCACTTCGTTCTGCGCTCGGACGGGGTCCGCGTACTGGCATTTTAATAACCTGTTGTTGGAAGACCAGCGGTTCCTGGACTCGTTCCGTCGCTTCTGGGCCGGCTGGAGAAGGAAGCGGGGAGGCTTCCCCTCCTTGAGGCTATGGTGGGACGTGGGCAAGACTCACGTCCGAGTTTTCTGTCAAGAGTACGCGAAGGGGTCGACAAAGAGACGCAAATCCAGGGTCGAGGAGTTGGAGAAGGAGGTGCTCGACCTGGAGGCACGTCTCCGTCAGCCCGACGCGGACCCGGCCCTGCGGTCGGTGTACGATGAGAAGAAGGGCGCGCTGCGGGACCTGCAACTGGTCGGGTCTCGGGGCGCGTTCGTGAGGTCGCGGATCTGTTTCCTTAAGGAGATGGACCGTGGCTCTCCCTTCTTCTACTCACTGGAAAAAAGGCACGGGGTCCGTAAGCAGCTCTTTACGCTGCTGGCCGACGACGGATCACTTGTCTCGGATCCGGAGGGCATCAGGGCCATTGCCCGAGATTACTACACTGCCCTTTTCTCTCCGGATCCGTCCAGTGAGGAAGCTTGCAGAGTTTTGTGGGAGGACCTGCCGCAGGTCGGCCTGGAGTGCGCCGGAAAGCTCGACTCCCCTATAAGTCTGGGGGAGCTGACCGGCGCACTCGACGGTCTTTCTAGGGGCAAAACCCCGGGACTAGACGGGCTGACCGTGGAGTTCTTCAGGGCGTTCTGGGACGTCTTGGGGAGCGACTTCGCGGGGGTCCTGGGGGAGAGCATTGCTACCGGGGAGATGCCCCTTTCGTGGCGCAGGGCCATGATTGCCCTGCTACCGAAGAAGGGGGATCTCCGCCTTCTTAAAAACTGGCGCCCGGTCTCCCTCCTCAGCACGGACTACAAAATCTTCGCCCGAGCCATGTCTTCTCGGCTCGGCACCGTGCTGGACCACATGATCCACCCTGACCAGTCCTACACCGTCCCGGACCGAACCATTTATGATAACATCCATCTGGTCCGGGACATCATCCACCATTCCCAGAGGGCTGGTCTGTCGAGCGCCTTCCTGTCTCTCGATCAGGAGAAGGCGTTCGACAGGGTGGATCACGAATACTTACTCGGAACTCTGCGAGCTTTCGGGTTCGGGACGCATTTTGTCGCCCGGATCCGACTTCTGTACACTGCCGCGGAGTGTCTAGTGAAGGTTAACGGGTCCCTGACGGCGCCCCTTCGCTTTGGGAGAGGGGTACGTCAGGGCTGCCCCCTGTCTGGCCAGTTGTATTCTATTTGCGTGGAGCCTTTCCTGCGCCTCTTGCGGAGGAGGTTGTCGGGATTGGTTCTGCGCGGGCCGGGCATCGGGGTGGTCCTTTCGGCTTACGCCGATGACGTGCTCCTTATGTTTAGTGACCCGGCTGACCTGCGGAGGATGCGCGAGTGCCAGGAGGTCTACTCTGCCGCTTCTTCTGCCAGGATCAACTGGGGTAAGTGTTCTGGACTCCTGGTCGGTCAGTGGCAGATGGATCCCCTACCCGAGGAGCTCAGGCCTTTCACCTGGAGCAGGACCAGCCTCCTCTACCTGGGTGTCCATCTCTGCCCCGCTGAGGAATCCTGGCCGGCAAACTGGCAGGAACTGGAGACGAAAGTCACCGCTCGCCTGCGGCGCTGGACAGGACTGCTCCGAGTGCTATCTTACCGGGGTCGAGTTCTGGTCATAAACCAGCTGATCGCCGCCATGTTGTGGTATCGGCTGGTCACTTTGACCCCTCCCCCGGACTTTGTCACAAGAATCCAGAGATTGTTAGTCGACTTCTTCTGGGACAAAAGATTGCACTGGGTTGCTGCCGAGGTTCTGAGTCTCCCGCTTAGGGAGGGTGGTCAGGCGCTAGTGTGCCTACGCACACAGGTGGCGACTTTCCGCCTTCAGACCCTGCAGCGATACCTCTACGTTGAGCCTCCTCCTAGATGGTGTGCCCTGATGACGTATTTCTTCCGTCAGGTGCACGGCCTGAATTATGACATGCAGCTCCTGTTTATAGAACAGCTGGGCCTCGGTGGCTCCTTGCAGGCGTTGCCCGTCTTTTACCAGGACCTGATCAAAGTCTGGAAAGTGGTCGCCTCACGACGCAGCTCTCCCCCGTCAGGAGTAGCGGCTATCGTCAGAGAGCCGCTGCTCAGGAATCCGCCCCTCCGTCCTTTTCAGTGGTTGGCGGAGAGGAGGGCTGTGGCCGCAGGGGTGACCAGGATCGGGGACGTGCTGGGTGGCGGAGGACTGGGCTGGATGCTCCCGCAGGAGTTGGCGCGACGCGCGTCTGTGAGTGTCCAGGTCGCAGCCGATGCCATCCAAGACCTGAGAACGGTCGTGCTCGGACCCGACGTTATTTTGGGTCTTGAGGTGGCCCAGGTGCGCGGTGGTCTTCCGTCTGAGCGTTCCCCTGTTCGGACGGAATTCCACATTGGCCCCAAGCCCCGAACCCTCCCTCGGGTGCTGGTGCCCCACAATATGAGCCGCCTCGAGGACATGCCCTCTGTGCCTTTTGGCACAGCAAAGAGGGGCTTTTTGTATGGACTGCTGCTGCACACCTTCCATTTTCTCGCCCTTGTCCGTCGACCGGACACGCCCTGGCGTGCCTTGTTGCCGTCCGGCGGCGGAGGCCCTCGATGGGAGGCCCTCTACGGAGGTGTCCTCCCCCTTTCTATCGGGGACCTGGGTTGGAGGGTGTTGCATGCAGCAGTCCCTTATAATAAGAGGATGCATAGGTTCACGGACTCTCAGGACACATGCCCTTTTTGCGGTCTTGTGGAGTCCGTGGACCATGTATACATAGGGTGTTGTAGGCTGCACTCCCTTTTTAGTTATTTGAAAAACCTTTTATTGATGTTTTGTTTGCACTTCAGCCCCACGCTCCTGATCTATGGGCACCCGGTGCGGAAGGGGGTCGGGAAGGAGGAGGACCTCCTCGTGAACCTGCTCCTGGGCCTGGCCAAGTTGGCCATTAACAGGTCCAGGCAGCGGGCGATCGACGGGGGAGTCCCGCCCGATTGTTTGTCCCTCTTCCGCGGCTACGTTCGCTGCCGGATGTCCCTGGAGAAGGAGCACGCGGTGTCTGCTGGCACTCTCGAGGCCTTCCGTGCTCGGTGGGCACCGCGGGGACTGGGGTGTTTTGTTGACCCCTTTAATCACATTTTGATTTAAAGTTTGTAAGTTTCCTTTAAACTTTGTTCTTGGTTTTACAGCTGACCTGAATTAGGGGCTGTGCCTGATTTATCCCAATTTTGTTGATTTGGTTTTCATTTAAAAGATTATCAAGAGTTCAAATCTCACAATGGCATTAAAAAAAATATTCAAAACTCTGATTCCACCACCTTTGGCTTGGCCTAAATAGCCAAGTGGTTATGGTATTGGGTTTGTAACCCCCAGATCAAGTGTTCAAATCTCACAATGGCAAACTATGGAACAATGTGACTTCATCTGAAACAGATGGAAACAGGTTTGTACTCGAAAGAGTATCAAGAGTTCAAATCTCACAATGGCAAACTATGAAAAAGCTTGGCTTAAATAGCCAAGTGGTTATGGTACTAGGTTTGTAACCCTAAGATCAAGAGTTCAAATCTCACAATGGCAAACTATGAAACAATGTAACTTCATCTGAAACAGATGGAAACAGGTTTACTCAAAAGAGTATCAAGAGTTCAAATCTCACAATGGCAAACTATGAAACAATGTAACTTCAAATGAAACGGGTTTGTACTCGAAAGAGTTACAATGTCAGCATTCCAAAGTGAAGAAACACAAACTTTGACCTCACCCAAAAAGCATTTGGATTTCCAATCTTGACTTTGTGGATTACCTTTGGGCTAAAGTGTGGTGCTGGGGTTTTGTCATGCACAGTTTATCAAAGTGTCCCTGTCAGTTGCGGTGGAAGCATTGGGCAGTACTCATATGACACTGATCTCTGCTGTGAGGGCACTTTGCACCTCAGCGCAGGGAAGGTTGCTCTGCTGGGCAGTTAAGGAATTACTTTCCCTGACTTGGGTTATCACTTCGTCATTGTGACCTGATAAACTGGACTGTGGGTTGGCTTCTGCCACATGTTGTATTCCCTCCCCATCTGATTCTCCTGTGTTGCTCAAGTGGTTGTCACGAAAGTATAATAATTTTCATAACATTATTGTGATTTATTGTAAGTGTAGGTTAATAGTGGGGTTTGTATAGTGCGTGTGCATGTGTGCATGCGTGCATGGGATTTAGTTGAATTGGAGGCAGCTGGTCTGAAGGCTTTGACTCATCAAAAGAAGCTAGGTTTGAAATGCTAAATACGTAAACATGGCTGAAGTCTTAGAATGTGAGGTGGGGAGAATTTGCATTCTTAGATAAATCAGGGTAGTTTGAAATTACAAAGAGATAGTCGGATGTTATGCCTAGAAAGAGAAGCTAGGCAAAGCAGTGTGTTTATTTTTCCCAAAGGTATTTATATTATGAGAAAGATAAAGTTCCAAAGACAGATGAGAACAATGGGACTTATACTAAAAGGGAGAAATGTGTATAAATGTGTCAGTGAAAGTATTGTAAGATCTATCAGAATGTGAAAAGCCTCCAATATTTGTGCATCAAGCCTGCTATCTACAGAAACCGAAGCTAGGGAAAGCCACTTTGAATTCTACTGTCCAGGGTATTGTGTTGACTTGCCTGGATCAGTTTAAATCTGTTTGTTTTTGCTGTTGCCTAAGCCAGATTAATTAGGGGTTTTTGGAGTTATTATAGTAGTAATTTGTAGTCCTATATGTGTGCTTGAAATTTTTTCTTTTGTTAATAAATGTTTAATTTAGTTTAAAAAAAATCTCTGAAATCTTGGTGGACTTATCACTATTGAATTCAGGGCACGCATCTTGAAATGAATACAAATTGCAAAACTGTTGTTCTAGCAGGATCGAGTTTCCCTTGTGGATTCGATCCATCTGGCACACATCATTTGCCGCATCATAACAAATGTCAATCTAGCTAGTTGGATTGCCTTGTCTAGGGCAAGGTCATCTTTAGCTTCTAGGAGGTCAGAGTGAATCACCGCAACACCCGCCACAATTCTGTCTCTGAAAAGCTCAGACTTCAAATCTCATATTCACACCCCTCTGCCAGCTTGTAGAGATCATTTTTAAAAATTCATTCATGGGATGTGCCTTCACTGGTTGGACCAACATTCATTGTCCATCCCTAGTTGCCCTTGAGAAGGATGTGGTGAACTGTCTTCTTGAACCGCTACAGACCATGTGTCGTAGGTATACCCACAATGCTGATAAGGAGCTAGTTCCAGGATTCTGACCCAGCGACAGCAAAGGAACGGTGATATATTTCCTAGTCATTGAGTGACTTGTAGGGGAACTTCCAGGTGGTGGTGTCCCCATCTATCTGCAGCCCCTGTCCTTCTAGATGGCAGTGGTCATGGGTTTGGAAGGTGCTGTCTAAGCAGCCTTGGTGAATTCCTGCAGTGCATCTTGCAGATGGTACACACTGCTGCTACTGTGCATCAGTGGTGGAGGGAGTGAGTGTTTGTTGATGGGGTGCCAATCAAGCAGTTGCTTTGTCCTTTGTTGAGCTTCTAGAACCATAGAACACCACAGCACAGAAAAAAGGCCATTCGGCCCTTCTAGTCTGTGCCGAAATATTACTCCACTAGTCCCATTGACCTGCACCTAGTCCATAACCCTCCAGACCTCTCCCATCCATGTATCTAATTTATTCTTAAAACTCAAGAGTGAGCCCGTATTTACCATGTCAGATGGTAGCTCGTTCCACCCTCTCCCCTAATGTTCCCCCTAAACCTTTCCCCTTTCACCCTAAAGCCATGTCCCCTCGTGTTTATTTCTCCTAATCTAAGTGGAAAGAGCCTACTCGCATTTACTCTGTCTATACCCCTCATAATTTTGTAAACTTCTATCATATCTCCCCTCATTCTTCTACGCCTAAAGGAATAAAATCCTAACCTGTTTAATCTTTCCCTGTAACTCAACTCATTAAGACCCAGCAACATCCTAGTAAATCTTCTCTGCACTCTCTCAATCTTACTGATATCCTTCCTGTAGTTAGGCGACCAGAACTGCACACAATACTCCAAAGTTGGCCTCACCAATGTCTTATACAACCTCACCATAACATCCCAACTCCTATATTCAATACTTTGATTTATGAAGGCCAGTATGCCAAAAGCTTTCTTTACAACCTTGTCTACCTGTGACGCCACTTTCAGGGAACTATGTATCTGAACTCCCAGATCCCTTTGTTCCTCCGCACTCGTCAGTGCCCTACCATTTACTGTGTATGTCCTACCTTGGTTCGACCTTCCAAAATGTAACACCTCACACTTTTCCGCATTAAATTCCATCTGCCATTTTCTGGCCCATTTTTCCTGTTGGTCCAGATCTCTCTGCAAGCTTTGAAAGCCTTTCTCACTGTCCACAAAGCCTCCAATCTTAGTGTCATCAGCAAACTTGCTGATCCACTTCTTCACATTATCATCCAAATCATTGATATAGACAACAAACACCAATGGTCCCAGCACAGATCCCTGAGGCACAACACTAGTCACAGACCTCCAGTCTGAGAAGCAATCATCCACTACCACTCTCTGTCTTCTCCCACACAGCCAATTTCGAATCTAGTTTACAACCTCTCCATGGATACCAAGTGTCTGAACCTTCTGAACTAACCTCCCATGTGGGACCTTGTCAAAGGCCTTACTAAAGTCCATGTAGACAACATCCACAGCCTTTCCTTCATCTACTTTCTTGGTAACCTCCTCGAAAAACTCTACAAGGTTCGTTAAACACGAACTACCACGCACAAAGCCATGCTAACTATCCTTAATCAGCCCTTGGCTGTCCAAATAATTATATATCCGATCTCTCAGAACACCTTCCAATTATTTACCTACTACTGATGTCAGGCTCACTGGCCTGTAATTACCTGGTTTAGCTTTGGAGCCTTTTTTAAACAACGGAACAACATGAGCTACCCTTCAATCCTCCGGCACCTCACTCGTGGCTAAGGACATTTTAAATATTTCTGCCAGGGCCCCTGCAATTTCTACACTAGTCTCCCTCAAGGTCCAAGTCAGGCCCGGGGGATTTATCTACCTTTATTCACTGTAAGGCAGCAAGCACCTCCTCCTCTTTAATCTCTATATGTTCCATGAAACTACTACTCTGATCTTCAAGGGGACCAATTGTGTCCCTTACTATCCTTTTACTCTTAATATATTTGTAGAAACCCTTCAGGTTTACCTTCACATTATCTGCCAAAGCAACCTCATGTCTTCTTTTTGCCTTCCTGATTTCCTTCTTTAGTATTTTTTTACATTTTCTATACTCTACAAGTACCTCATTTGCTCCTTGTTGCCTATACCTGCTATACACCTCTCTCTTCTTCTTAACCAGATCACCAATATCCCTTGAAAACCAAGGTTCCCTATGCCTGTTAACTTTGCCTTTAATCCTGACAGGAACATACAAACTCTGCACTCTCAAAATTTTGCCTTTGAATGCCTTCCACTTACTGAACACATCCTTGCCAGAAAACAACTTATGTCAATCCACTCTTCCTAGATCCTTTCTCATTTACACAAAATTGGCCTTTCTCCAATTTAGAATCTCAACTTGAGGACCAGACTTATCCTTATCCATAATTAGCTTAAAACTAATGACATTGTGGTCACTGGACCCAAAATGTTCGCCTACACATACTTCTGTCACCTGACCTGTCTGGTTCCCTAATAGGAGATCAAGTATTGCATCCTCTCTCATTGGTACCTCTATATATTGATTTAGAAAACTTTCCTGAACACATTTGACAAACTTCAAGCCATCCAGTCCTTTTACAATATGGGAATCCCAGTCAATATGTGGAAAGTTAAAATCCCCTACTATCACAACTTTCTGTTTCTTATATCGGTCTGCTATCTCTCTACAGATTTGCTCCTCCAATTCTCTCTATTGGGCGGTCTATAATACAACCCTATTAGTGTGGTCACACCTTTCCCGTTCCTCAGCTCCACCCATATGGCCTCTGTAGACGAGCCCTCCGGGCAGTCCTGCTTATGCACAGCTGTGATATTTTCCCTGACTAGTAATGCCACTCCTCCCCCTTTCATCCCTCCCCCTCTATCACGTCTGAAACAACGGAACCCCGGAACATTGAGCTGTCAGTCCTGCCCCACCTGCAACCATGTCTCACAAATAGCAATATGTACAGACCCTTGATTTCTGTCTATACATGCATTCCTTGCTTGACCTTTATCCTCCTCCACCTCACTATCTGCTCTAACACTCTGGTTCCCCTCCCCCTGCAAATCTAGTTTAAACGCCCCGGAGCAGCACTAGCAAAGCTACCCGCAAGGATGTTAGACCCTCTCCAGTTCAGGTGCAAACCGTCCCGTCGGAACAGGTCCCACCTTCCCTGGAACAGAGTCCAATTGTCAAGAAACATGAAGCCCTCCCTCCTGCACCATCTCCTTAGCCACGTATTTAGCTGCATTATCCTCCTATTTCTAGCCTCACTAGCATGTGGCATGGGTAGCACTCCTGAGATCATAACTCTGGAGGTCCTGTCCTTCAACTTAGCACCTAACTCCCTAAACTCTCTTTGCAGGACCTCCTCTTCCTTCCTATCCACATCATTGGTCCCTACATGGACCACGACATCTGGCTCCTCACCCTCCCTCCTGAGAATACTGAGAACTCGATCCGAGATATCGTGGACCCTGGCACCAGGGAGGCATCAGACCATCCGGGATTCTCGATCTCTCCCACAGAACCTCCTATCTGTCCCCCTAACTGTCGAATCCCCTCTCCTCTTTTCCCTCCTTCCTTTCTGAGCTGAGGGTCCAGTATCAGTGCCAGAGACGCAACCACTACAACTTGTCCCTGGCAGGTCGTCCCCATCAACAGTATCCAAAACGGTATACCTATTGTTGATGGGAACGGCCACAGGGGTGCTCTGCTCTTTCTGTCTATTCCCCTTCCCTCTCCTGACAGTCTCCCAGCTGCCTGCCTTCTGACTTTTAGGGGTGACTGTCTCCCTGAAACTCCTGTCTATTACTGCCTCTGCCTCCCGTATGATCCAAAATTCATCCAGCTGCTGCTCCAGTTCCCTAACTCAGCTTCTCAGGAGCTGCAGCTGGATGCACCTTTTGGAGGTGTAGTCATCAGGGAAAATTGTGCTGTCCATGACTTCCCACATGCTGCATTCAGAGCACTCGACTGCCCCAACTGCTGTCTCCATTACCTACTCCTAATTTACTTTAAGGACTTTACCCAGCCCTACCTCACTGGGAGCAAGCTCGTCCTCAGCCTCTGCTCACCAAAGCCTCTTGAGCCAAAGCCTCAAAGCTCCACTCCTTTACTGGGCCGCTCACAGGCGGGCCGCTCCTCTTCAGCTTCCTCTCCTCTTATTTCAATCTCCGTGCTCTTTTTCAACTGACCTGCCTTCAAGATCCATGCTCTTTTTCAAATGTTGAGTTCAAGAGTCCTGCTCCTTGATTCCCTCCTGAGTCGTGGTGACTGCGCTGACTTCTCCCAGAATGCTTCAGTCACTTTTCACCATCGCCCTCTGTCAGATGCCCTTCCTCCTGTTGAGTGCAAGAGTCCTTCTCCTCGATTCCCTCCTGAGTCGTGATGACTACGCTGACTTCTCCCAGAATGCTTCAGTCACTTTTCACCAGCGCCCTCTGTTGGATCAGAGGGGTGTTGTGGGAGCTGCACTCATCCAGGCAAGTGGGGAGTATTCCATCACACTCCTGCCTTTTACCTTATAGATGGTGGACAGGCCTTGGGGAGTCAAGAGGTGAGTTACTCGTCACACAATTCCTAGCCTCTGACCTGTTCTTGGAGCCATTTACATGGCTAGTCTAGTTCAGTTTCTGGTCAATGGTAAGCCCCAGGATGTGATAGTGGGGGATTCAGTGATGGTGATGCCATTGAACATCAAGGGGCGATGGTTAGATTCTCTCTTGTTGGAGATGGTCATTGCCTGCCATTTGTGTGGCATGAATGTTACTTGCCACTTGTCAGCCCAAGCCTGGACATTGTCCAGGTCTTGCTGCATTTGAACACGGACTGCTTCAGTATCTGAGGAGTCACGAATGGTGTTGACCATTGTGCAACCATCAGCGAACATCCCCACTTCTGAAAGGAGGAAAGAAAATGGAAGAAGGTCATTGATGAAGCAGAAGATGTTTGGGCTTAGGACACTACCCTGAGGAGCTCCTGCAATGATGTCCAGGAGCTGAGATGACTGACCTCCAACAACCACAGCTATCTTCCTTTGTGCTAGGTATGACTCCAACCAACAGAGAGTTTTCCCCCGATTCCCACTGACTCCTGTTTTGCTCGGGCTCCTACATGCCACACTCGGTCAAATGCAGTCTTGATGTCAAGGGCAGTCACTCTCACCTTACCTTATGAAGGAATCAATAGGTTCCCCAGGCAGTTGGATCTCTTACTAAATTTAGCTCTTTCCAATATTTTGTTGTATGTGAAGTTGAAACAAATATCAAAGGATTTTAAAACTCCTCAAATTTGACAGATGACTCAGTAATATCCTGTTGTGCAATGATGCCATCTGCACTTGATCCTCTTGAGTGAAGAAGTGTATTTACTTTTTCCTCTTCTGACTTTTTACTTAAACTTGAAGCAATGCTGTGCCTTAAAAATAGTTTCCTCCAACGACTCCAATTTTGTGACTGGTCTGGGCTTTGGGTGAGGCCCATAAGAGTTGGAAATGTGAAATTGTGATCCTTGTTGAAGATTTTAAAAGTGTGGGTGCAGCTTCAAGAACTTACAAGCTTCCAAGATGGCGTCTGCATTCACTGCAGAACAATGGATTTCCCACGCTTACCAGTTTAGGGGGGCTGTGCAAAGTGGCGGTGGCGTGCTTCTGGAAGAAGAATGTTCAATAATGGCTATGTGGATTAGCTGTTTCCTGACTTGATTTATTCAGCGATGTAGCATTGTGAGTAATGAGGTTTTAAGTAAACTGCAGGCTTGCTGTTTAAGCATTTGGATGGTCATGAGGTTCCCAAGTATTGAATAAGTTAATCATTAATTTTATTTTCTGTTCAACTCTGAGGCCACGTATTGAGGCTCAGAGTCGGGATCGGGATTAGTGACAGGTTTCACTCTAGCAGCGCTTCTGACTGAATTAGTAAACAAGGCTTCTCAGAATTGGCTGCAACCTGGAAGTTAAAAAGATTTAACTCACCCTTACAGGCTATGAACTCTGCATGCTGAAGCTGGACTTCCAAAGGTAACTGTATGGAATCTTATGCTGCAGTAAGTCTACCTTTAGCTTCCAGGCTCTTCTGCCTAGAGATTTTTCTGGCAACTTTTCTCAGTATCTGTAGCTTCAATTGGGTGTTTCTTTCAGTTCAGAATCCGTTGAAGGTTTTCTTTTTCTTAGCTGTACAACATTTTTGTGGGGCTGAGGGATTTTTGATCCCCAGCTGCCAGCATGTTAGGAGGGTGTTGGTTACAGAACATGTCTGTTAGAGAGGTCTTCGTAGTCTTCTGTATGTTAACTGTAAGTCTTCATGAACTACTTGTAACTATCTACAGATATACAGTAAAAGGATAAAAACAAAAAACTGCGGATGCTGGAAATCCAAAACAAAAGCTGTGTTCTGTTGAAGGGTCATGAGGACTCGAAACGTCAACTCTTTTCTTCTCCGCCGATGCTGCCAGACCTGCTGAGTTTTTCCAGGTAATTCTGTTTTTGTTTTGATACAGTAAAGGATACAGGCCTGGAGCTATCTCCATCTCTAGGTCTTAACACATTTCTGGCCAGCACCACACTGACCCTAAGTTTAGGTTATGTGCCTTCTTAAATTACTGTGGGCGGTATTGCACTCAGTCCCACATTAACCTGTATATACCAGACCCTTATACTATATCTATCTTTGTGTCATCAGCAAATTTATCAACTTTACATTGAGTCCCTTCATCCAAGTGATTGATATAAATTGCAAATATTTGAGGCCCCAGCACAAGTGGTAACAGCTTGCCAACTTGAAAATGACCCATTTATCCCTTTTCTCTGCTTCCCATTAAATAGCTAATCCTTCATCCATACTAATACATTACCCCCTACACTTTGAATTGTTATTTTGTGCAGTAATCTAATTTCTGTTTCCTTTTATTAGTCATTCTTGCTGATTTCTAAAATCTGTTCAATCTTTTGACATACCACTAATCTTCTCAGTATTGCACATTTTTTTCTTTCAATTTGATGCTATCTTTAACTTTTGTGGATAGCCATGGATGGTGCATACTTCTCATTGAGTCTTTCTTTCTCAGTGGAATATATATTTGCTGAGAGTTATGATATCTGTCAATGCCTCTCTTCTGCTCTACTTTTTAACCTATTTTCCCAGTTCACTTATGCTCATAAACTTAAATAAAGGCAATAAAGGGTAAGACATAAGTCTTAGCCCACACTTCTCACCCTTAAACTGAACCAGAAATTCTATTACCATATGCCTTTACTATGGGGTTATTAACTAATCCTCTCTCATTGTACATTACCAGGACTAATATAACTTCCTCCCTGGTTAGAACTTACTGCTCTAAGAAAGTGTCCGAAATACAACTTCTATGAACTCATCTCACAGGCTACCTTTGTCAAACTGATTCGTCCAATCTATATGAAAATTAACATCACCCATGATTACTACAACACCTTTCCATCATTATTTATTTCTTTATACTCTGACCTACAGTGTAGCAACCGTTAGGGGGCCTATAAGCTAATCCAACTGATGTCTTACTTCTGCTATTTCTTATCTCTACCCAATCTGATTCTACATCTTGACCTTTTGAACAAAGATCATCTCTCACTACTGTACTAATACCATCTTAAATTAACAGAGCTACTTGACCAGCTTTTTCTAGGTTCCTGTCCTTCCGAAATGTCAGGTACCTTTAAATATTTAGGTCCGAGCCTTGGTCACCTTGTAACCACGTTTCTGAAAAAGCTATAAGGTCATGCATATTTATTTCTAGCTGTGCAATTAATTCATCTGTTTTGTTACTGTGTTACGTGAATTCATTTTACCATTCATTCTTACCATTAATTCTTTTTACCATTCCTGCAAACTCTGGTCTTATCTATTGGTGCTCTCTTTAGTTTATACACATTCCTGCACACTCTGGTTCTCATTACCAATATTGTTACTTTGCTCTATTGCCTTGTCTTTTCTTTTTGATTTATCTTTAAACTCCCATCACTGTCTCACTGCTTCCCTTTGAGAGGAGATTTGATAGAGGCGTTCAAAATCCTAAGGGTAGATAGAGAGATACTGTTCCCATTGGCAGAAAGGTCAAGGACCAGTAGACACTGATTTAGGGTGATTGGCAAAAGGCAACATAAGGAAAAACTTTTTTTTAAATTGCAGCACCTATCATGCTCTGGGAGGCATTTTCCAAGAGTGTGGTGGAGGTAGACACAATTGGGGCTTTCAAAAGCGAATTGCATAAGCACCTGAAAAAAAAAACTGTAGGGCCATCAGGAAAGGGCGGGGTAGTGGAACCAGCTGAGATGCTCTTGCAGAGAGCCAACATGGACACAGAGAGCCAAATGGCCTCCTTTTTTGTAAACCTTCTATGATTTTATGTAAGGGCATTCTGACGGTCGAAAGAACACATACTGGAGGACTTTATTCTGAGTGTCAATAAAGATTTTATATTAGATTAAAAAGTACTGAGGCAGCCCTTACTGTAATGTTGCTCTCTGTCAAATAGAGCACAAATGATCACAAAGTATGAGGCAAACACAGAATTTGTGTTTAATCAACATTCAGGAGTTCTCTGTTAGCAGGATCTAGCCTGTCAAAACTACTTCTGACAACTCCTTGTTCAGGGTGGACTCTAATAATGTATGATAACAACAGAAATGTCACAGGCTATGGGTAAATACCTTCTTTCCTTGCAAGTAGTGTCATGGAGATAGTAAAACAAGATAAATCTCAACATAAAGCTGGTGAAGGCAGTGCATTCTGCCTTATAATCAGTCTCTGGGATTGCCTCAAAGTGTGACCTTTCTGTAGAGTTCAATAAGGTATGTCTAATTTTATTTTTTATTTGGGATAGCGGGGATTTAAAAGACCAAAGGAACAGTTCTCATAGTTCCCCCAGCCTATTCCACCATTCAGTTAGATAATAGCTGATCTATACTTCAATTCCACTTACCCACCTTTGCTCCATGTCCCTTGACACTCTTACCTAGGAAAATTTTATCAATTTTAGTCCACAAAATTACAATTGACTCAGCATCTATAGCATTTTAGAGCAGAAATCCAGATTTCCATTATCTTTTGTGTGGAAAAAGTGTTTCCTCATTTCACTCCTAAATGGCCTAGCTTTAATTTTAAGATTATACCCCATAGTTCTGGAATCTTCACACAGAGAAAATAATTTCTCTCCATCTACCCTGCCAAATTCCTTCATCATTTTAAAGACAGCAATTAGGTCATCCCTCAATCTTCAAAATTCAAGAAAAAGAACTTGTGTTTTGTTCATTCACATAAGCTGTCCTGAAAGTATTAGCTCAAGCTGGGGGACAGCTTACAGACATCTGGGGCAGGATTTTTTGGCCACTGCCGCCGGCAAGATCTTCCGGTCCCACCGAAGTTAATGGAGATTTGAATGGCTGGCCGCATCTGTTGTGGGGAACCCCAGAGCGGTGAGGCCAGAAAATCCTGTCTACTCACATATATTTCCAGCAGAAATCAATGAACTCATTTCTTTTTCTCCTTCTAAGTCAAGTTGGGCATATTTTACAGGGCATAATTTCAAAATTTGTAGACAACACAAAACTTGGAAGTATTGCAAATCATGATGAGAAATGGGAATAGACTTCAAGAGAATGCAGACACAGAGCTGGTGGGATATGCAGACACGTGACAGATTAATCTTAATGCAGAGAAACGTGAAGTGATACATTTTGGTAGCAAGTGCCATGGGAGACAATATAAAATAAAAGGTACAATTTGAAATTGAAATTGTTAAAAAGGCAGGTGA
The DNA here is from genome assembly GCF_017639515.1 of Carcharodon carcharias. Lineage (NCBI taxonomy): Eukaryota > Metazoa > Chordata > Chondrichthyes > Lamniformes > Lamnidae > Carcharodon > Carcharodon carcharias. Next base: position 41,641,245 of record NC_054472.1, on the reverse strand, counting down.
GATCCTGGGCTATATCAACAGAGGCATGGAGTACAAAAGTACAAAAGTTATGATAAAACACTCGTTCGGCCTCAAAAGAGTATTGTGCTTAATCCTGGATACTGCACTTCAAGAAGGATGTGAAAGCTTTTTGAGAGGGTGCAGAAAAGATTTCCAAGAAAGGTTCCTGAGATGAAGGATTTCAGATACTTGGATAGCCTGGAGATGTTGGGGTTGTTCTCCTTAAGAGAGGGGAAGGTTGAGAGGAGATTTGATAGAGATGTTCAAATTCATGAGGGGTTGAGACAGAATAGAGAGAGAGAAACTGTTCTCTTTGATGGAAGGATGAGGAACCAGAGGACACAGGTTTAAGGTGTTTGGCAAAATATCAACAGCAACATAAAAACTTTTTTTGTTGCAACAAATGGATAGGATCTGGAATGCTCCACCTGAGATGTGGTGAAGGCAAATACAATCATGACTTTCAAAAGGAAATTGGATAAACACCTGTAAAGAAAAACCAGCAGGGTTATAGCGAGAGTGCAGGCAAATGGGATTAGCTGAGTTGCTCTTACATAGACCAAATGGCCTCCTTCAGTACAGTAATTGTGGTGGCCTAGACAAATAGGGAACACACTTAGTACTGAAAGGGTTAATGGAGAAATTGAATTAAATGCTTAGACCTAAGAGAAAAATACTGCAACCTTGAAGAACAATACCATCTTGTCTGACTACTGTAGGATGAGCCCTGAGAGATTCCATAAAAACAAAAAAACTGCGGATGCTGGAAATCCAAAACAAAAAAAACAGAATTACCTGGAAAAACTCAGCAGGTCTGGCAGCATCGGCGGAGAAGAAAAGAGTTGACGTTTCGAGTCCTCATGACCCTTCGACAGAACTTGAGTTCGAGTCCAAGAAAGAGTTGAAATATAAGTTGGTTTAAGGCGTGTGGTGGGGCGGGGAGAAAGAGAGAGAGAGAAGTGGAGGGAGTTGGTGTGGTTGTAGGGACAAACAAGCAGTGATAGAAGCAGATCATCAAAAGATGTCACAAACAACAGAACAAAAGAACACATAGGTGTTAAAGTTGGTGATATTATCTAAACGAATGTGCTAATTAAGAATGGATGGTAGGGCACTCAAGGTATAGCTCTAGTGGGGGTGGGGGGAGCATAAAAGATTTAAAAATATTTAAAAATAATGGAAATAGGTGGGAAAAGAAAAATCTATACAATTTATTGGAAAAAAACAAAAGGAAGGGGGAAACAGAAAGGGGGTGGGGATGGAGGAGGGAGCTCAAGACCTAAAGTTGTTGAATTCAATATTCAGTCCGGAAGGCTGTAAAGTCCCTAGTCGGAAGATGAGGTGTTGTTCCTCCAGTTTTCGTTGGGCTTCACTGGAACAATGCAGCAAGCCAAGGACAGACATGTGGGCAAGAGAGCAGGGTGGAGTGTTAAAATGGCAAGCGACAGGGAGGTTTGGGTCATTCTTGCGGACAGACCACAGGTGTTCTGCAAAGCGGTCGCCCAGTTTACGTTTGGTCTCTCCAAACTAGAGGAGACCACATTGGGAACAATGAATGCAGTTGGGGGAAATGCAAGTGAAATGCTGCTTCACTTGAAAGGAGCGTTTGGGCCCTTGGACGGTGAGGAGAGAGGAAGTGAAGGGGCAGGTGTTGCATCTTTTGCGTGGGCATGGGGTGGTGCCATAGGAGGGGGTTGAGGAGTAGGGGTTGATGGAGGACTGGACCAGGGTGTCCCGGAGAGAGAGATCCCTGTGGAATGCCGATAGGGGAGGTGAAGGGAAGATGTGTTTGGTGGTGGCATCATGCTGGAGTTGGCGGAAATGGCGGAGGATGATCCTTTGAATGCGGAGGCTGGTGGGGTGATAAGTGAGGACAAGGGGGACCCTATCATGTTTCTGGGAGGGAGGAGAAGGCGTGAGGGCGGATGCGCGGGAGATGGGCCGGACACAGTTGAGGGCCCTGTCAACGACCGTGGGTGGAAAACCTCGGTTAAGGAAGAAGGAGGACATGTCAGAGGAACTGTTTTTGAACGTAGCATCATCGGAACAGATGCGACGGAGGTGAAGGAACTGAGAGAATGGGATGGAGTCCTAACAGGAAGCGGGGTGTGAGGACCTGTAGTCTAGGTAGCTGTGGGAGTCGGTGGGTTTGTAATGGATATTGGTGGACAGTCTATCACCAGAGATTGAGACAGAGAGGTCAAGGAAGGGAAGGGAAGTGTCAGAGATGGACCACGTGAAAATGATGGAGGGGTGGAGATTGGAAGCAAAATTAATAAATTTTTCCAAGTCCCGATGAGAGCATGAAGCAGCACCGAAGTAATCGTCGACGTACCGGAGAAAGAGTTGTGGAAGGGGGCCGGAGTAGGACTGGAACAAGGAATGTTCCACATACCCCATAAAGAGACAGGCATAGCTGGGGCCCATGCGGGTACCCATAGCCACACCTTTTATTTGGAGGAAGTGAGAGGAGTTGAAGGAGAAATTGTTCAGTGTGAGAACAAGTTCAGCCAGACGGAGGAGAGTAGTGGTGGATGGGGATTGTTCTGGCCTCTGTTCGAGGAAGAAGCTAAGGGCCCTCAGACTATCCTGGTGGGGGATGGAGGTGTAGAGGGATTGGACGTCCATGGTGAAGAGGAAGCGGTTGGGGCCAGGGAACTGGAAATTGTTGATGTGACGTAAGGTGTCAGAGGAATCACGGATGTAGGTGGGAAGGGACTGGACAAGGGGAGAGAGAAGGGAGTCAAGATAACGAAAAATGAGTTCTGTGGGGCAGGAGCAAGCTGAGACAATCGGTCTATCGGGGCAGTTCTGTTTGTGGATTTTGGGTAGGAGATAGAAGCGGGCCATCCGAGGTTGGGCGACTATCAGGTTGGAAGCTGTGGGAGGAAGCTCCCCAGAGGAGATGAGGTCAGTGACAGTCCTGGAAACAATGGCTTGATGTTCAGTGGTGGGATCATGGTTCAGGGAGAGGTAGTTTTTCCTGAGACATTCCATGTGTCTCTCTCGAGCCGAATGTAATCAAAGTTGTGATAACCAAGTGGGTAGGCACTGCACCTGTTGTGTAGGAATGGAAATTAATTAAAACATGGATTGGTCGGTTAACGTCTGCAAATAAGTGGATTGAGATGTGCAAAATTTACTGATTGGTTGTAAAATGCTTTTAAGCAAGTGTTTGTGTATTCTGCTTAGAGACGGCACAATAGCTCTCGTTGTATTGTTCTCTCTTGTACACAAGTAATAAATGAGGTTTCTATGTATTAATGATGCCTCGGTTTGATTAATCTCCGACAGTTTCTGGAGGTTCCACCGAGATGACTAACCCCTGGGGTTGAGTCACGGAGCGCCAGCATTAGGACCTCGCGGTTTAAGGACTCCTCGGTCTGCGGCGGCCTGATTTGGGCTTCTGGGGTTCGTTGACCTGGATCTGCCTTCGCCTGACTGTGGCTGACTCTCAGGGTAAGTCATGTATTTAAATATTTGGGAGATTAATTTGGCCAGTAATTTAATATAAGTTAGTACTAGTATAACCAAGGGTTCGAGTCCCCTGGAGGTGAAAAGTAGTAGTAGTGTACCCAGGGGTTCGAGTCACCTGGAGGTGAAAAGTAGTAGTAGTATACCCAGGGTTTCGAGTTCCCTGGAGGTGAAAAGTAGTAGTAGTATACCCAGGGGTTCGAGTCCCCTGGAGGTGAAAAGTAGTAGTAGTATACCCAGGGGTTCGAGTCCCCTGGAGGTGAAAAGCAGTAGTAGTATACCCAGGGGGTCGAGTCCCCTTAAGGTGAAAAGCAGTAGTAGTATACCCAGGGGTTCGAGTCACGTGGAGGTGAAAAGTAGTAGTAGTATACCCAGGGGTTCGAGTCTCCTGGAGATGAAAAGTAGTAGTAGTATTCCCAGGGGTTCCAGTCATCTGGAGGTGAAAAGTAGTAGTAGTATACCCAGGGGTTCGAGTCCCCTGGAGGTGAAAAGTAGCAGTAGTATTCCCAGGGGTTCGAGTCCCCTGGAGGTGAAAAGTAGTAGTAGTATTCCCAGGGGTTCGAGTCCCCTGGAGGTGAAAAGTAGCAGTAGTATTCCCAGGGGTTCGAGTCCCTTGGAGGTGAAAAGTAGTAGTAGTATTCCCAGGGGTTCGAGTCCCCTGGAGGTGAAAAGTAGTAGTAGTATACCCAGGGGTTCGAGTCCTCTGGAGTTGAAAAGTAGTGGTAGTATTCCCAGGGGTTCCAGTCATCTGGAGGTGAAAAGTGGTAGTAGTATTCCCAGGGGTTCGAGTCCCCTGGAGGTGAAAAGTAAGTCATTTCTGTGTTTTTTTTGTGTATATTATTAAGTAAAAATGGGATATATGGCATCAAAGAAACCCCAGGTTCCCCCTTTGAAGGGAACCCCACATGCTTTAATTTATGTCCATTACAGTCCTGAAATTGTCCAATATGTTTCTGATTGGGTTAAATGGACTCAATGTAAAGGAGAGAGCTTCCCACCAGATGGAACTTTTAATCGGGACAGAATTGAGTGCTTGTAATATGTTTTAAGGGAGATAGATAGTCCGCTACTGAATTTTCTGGAACTTAAAAAAAATTGAATTGATCTAAGTTACAAGAGCTGTTTGTGCTGAACACAGAGAGAGAGAGAGAGAGAGGGAGAGAGAGAGAGAAAGGGTACCCCTAGGGGGTTAATGAGCAATTGACAAGCAGCAGCAAAGAAAATGTGAGCTTTCGTCGGTTTGACGGTCCCTATAGGTGGAGCCATCAAGATCCCTTTATTCCCCACTGCTATTCGAAGCTTCATTTAGAGTTAAGTTCAATATTATAGGAGTATCGAAACATACCTTTATCTATGTGTTTGTTTCTGTGCAATGAAGCATTTGTATGTGAGCTTTAATGTGTTTTCTTCCCTGAATTGTCTTTTGTGTGTTCGGCATTTTAGAGTCGAAAGCCCCATATTAGATTAAAGAAAAAGTTTATTCAAATATTCCCAAGTTTTGAGTATAAGGTTTGAGTTGAGATTTCTGGCAAAAATCGTAATTTGAAGGTAATGTAAAGATAAAACAGGGCTTGCCTTTGTTTGAGATGAACCAACCCTTGTACCACCACCTTGCAGACTGGTAGGGAATAACCATCATCATCAGATCCCAAGCTGATTGGGATTAATACATACGAGTTCGTATTCTAAAATTCTGAGGAAAAAAAATTACTTGAAATTCAGAAAAATTCTAGGAAAACCAAAAGACATAAACACAAGGTCTAGGTGGTTCCAATGGATAAAAAGGGGTTTCTTATGAAGAGATGAATTAAATATTAAAGGAAATCTGCTTTCCAAAAGCACTGGAATTTGAATTTAGGACAATCTTAAGACGTAAAGTGCAGTGTAATTTAACAGGTTACTTTTGAATCACTAGGATGCTATCTAAGATAAAGAATGTGTCCATAAACATAAGGAAATTATAACTTGGATACAAATCATTACACATGTAAAAGGTTGTTTTAATTTTGATAGCGTAAATTACAGTTCTTACAAGGTTTAAAAAATTTCAGGTTTGGTTCTTGATAAAGTGCTCAAAAGGGAATTTTCATTTTAAAAGGTTTGACAACAATTGGCACCAATTCAAATGCTGCAAACTTTTGTGTTTGTAAGTCTGTTCCCAAAATATGAAGTTAAGCTCAAGACCTTGACAAAGTTTGGCAGAAATCCATTTTTTGGCCAAATTAATGAATCTGGGATAATGCAAAAAAAAAAGTCGGACATAATTTAGTGGGACAATAAGATGTTGTTTGAGAAGATGATAAGGAAGCAAAATATGTCAATGTTTGACTTCTGTTTTAAAACTGTTATGAGAATACTTTATTGCACTGTAAAGTCTCTCCAGACAACCTGAACAAGATAAGATGGTAGCTGTTGCATGTGTAAACTGCTGTGAGGAAAGTAGGAGAAAGAGTTAGAGAAAGAGGACATAATATACAAACTGTTTTAAGGGAAATGAAATTTGATAATCTGGCCATCAACTGAGGCATTGGAACTGCCTAAAGATTAAGGAAACATTTTAAACACTCAAGATAATAGAGAAACTGACTTCAAGAGAATCAAGATGATCATGGTCAAAAAAAAACTTAGTAAAACTATGTGCAATCTGTAGTTCTGGAATTGAAATGTAAGGAGAAATAGTACTTAACAACAATTTACCACAAGATGGACACAGGTAAAGCTGGAAAACGGCTAAATAGATGTATTACTGATTATACTAATGTGCCAGCGAGCAACAAAAAGTAAGACCACAGGTTTAACACCTTGATGACAGGCAGAGTTAAGCGGTTCCCAGAGAGAACCATCACTAAGTGAAATACTGAGCCGTTGAAAGATAGGATAAGAAGGTGCATTGTAGAATTATTTAAGGAATTGAGGTCTGACATGAGACAGCAGCAGGAGAGAATAAATTGGAAGGAGTGGGGGTGCCTACCCAGGTGGATTCAGATCAGGGAACTCATTTCACAGGGAGAGTCATTAAAGAAGTGTGTAATCTTATAGAGATTAAACAGAAATTCCATATTCCTTGCCACCCCCAGAGTCCAGGGATGATGGAAAGGATGAATTGAACTTTAAAAACATCTATAGTCTAAGCAATTGGGCAACAACTGGGCCACAGTATTGCCCAGCATTCTGATGTGCTTTAGGGCTACACTGAATAGGACTACCAGCTTCACCGCATTGAAATGATAACAGGAAGGGCCATGCAATTACTTGAAGGCATTATAGTAGGAAGTGTAAGGCCACTGAAAGGAAAAATATAGGACAATGTAAAGGAATTAAGTAGGCAATTACATGAGTTGAGAGAGGAAGTTAGAGACTGACAGATGATTAAGGATATGGTAACAAGCAAATCCAAAGAGCAACAACAGACCCCCCAAGTGGGGAATAAGGTGATGGTCAGGGTGAGCTCGGAGTGAACAGGCATGGACCATACAAGGTAATTATGATACATGGGTGATACATGCGCATTTGTAGATATGAGAACGAGAGCCGATGTTAATGTGTCCGCAGATCTACGATCCTGGTCGTGGGCAAATCAGTACTGGCAACAAGGTCGGGGATCATCACTGCTCATCCCGCACAGCAGGAGGAACTTTGGTACAGCACGGACAGTGCCGAATGCGACACGCAACGGGGAATGATAAATGTAACAGTAGGAGAACAAGCGCTTTCAAATTGTAATAAGGGTTTGCTTCAGATTGGACATGGGAGGTCCGCCACTACCCAGCCACCTCCCACCTTTACTTTCACAGTTCGAGTAGAGATAATTGAAGACCCTCAAACCACACCGACTGACCCATCTTGTCCGACTATGCATCCAGGACCGACGAATGGTTTGGTACTGGTTAATCAGAAGTTTTGTATGATAATGTACACCACGAGCTGCTATCCGTAGTCCTGAACATATCCGGAATTGTCCTGCCCCAGTGGTGCTCAACCCATACCCAAGCACTCTATACGGCTCTGACGTGCCAGTTGATGACTGAAGTAGTTCAGTTCAATGGCGAGATGCGATCAGGCTTGGGAGGGAACCGCGTTAAGCGCAGCCTGATAAATGAGGCTGCTACGATATTCAATATATGGACATCATTGGTTAATCGAAAGCCTGGCTACCGTGCTCGAAAGTCACGCAGGGACTATCAATAAATTAACTGAAATAGGGAAAAATATTTCAGACGAAGCGAGCAGAAACGATGTATTCAGCACCTATGGATCTTGGGCACTGGAACAAGCCTGAGAAAATTTAAGACAGATTAAAGAAGGGGTAGTCCCTTTATGGGTAACTAATAAGCATTTATTGAATCTCTCACGACATAAGAATCATGACTTGACTGGTTGCCAGCTCAGAGGTTTAACATGTGTACATAGAATGAATGTTGAATATATAGTGAATAGTAATATGCTAATAGGCATTGTATTAGTAATACTTGTCAAACCTATGTCAATGACATAACCCAGGCAAGACGCCCATAGTGACTGCTGGTATGGGACCCCAGCCATGGGGCCTGTTTGTACATCTACAAATGGACTTTATACAAATGCCTAAATGTATGGGCTATAATTATGTTTTAGTTCTGGTATGTTTGTTCTCATGATGGGTGGAGGGGTATCCCACCTGACGGAATGATGCTGTTATTGCTGCAAAATTGTTGTTGCGTGAATACATACCCAGATTTGGGATACCAGAGATTTTATCAAGTGATAATGGGCCTCATTTTACTGCTAAAGTGATAAAGGAACTGCTGAGGGCCTTACAATGCAACCATCACCTTTCCTGCCCATACCACCCCAGTCTACTGGGGTGGTGGAAAGATAAAATGGTATTCTGAAAAACAAACTAGCTAAATTATGTGAAGAAACCGGTTTGAAATGGCCCGAAGCTCTACCCCTGGTGCTCATGACTATGCGCTCTCACCCTAACCGTACCACCTCCCTCTCTCCTTATGAAGTTGTAATGGGACGAACCATGCACCTCCCAGTGGCCCCACCTTTGTCTGCTAGGGAAATGGACATCCACGCTATGGATGAGGGAATACATTCTGTATAGCGCTCACTAATTCTCTCAAGAACTTGCAAATACAGGTAGTAGAAAAAGCCCACCATTGAAGACTGCCATCAATACCAGCCCGGGGACCTAGTCCTGGTAAAGACCTTCAGGAGAAAGAACGGTTTGGAAACTCAATGGGAAGGACCTTTCCAAGTCCTGCTCACCACCCATACAGCCATGAAGGTTGAAGGATGACCCTTGTGGGTCCACACATTGCACGTCAAGCTGACGCTGACCTTGGCCAGAAGTGCTTGCGCAAGAACTTTTACTGAGCCGTCAGAATGCTGACTCTGATTTGGATCCTGTCCTGCCTGGTCCTTGCGGGGGCATGGACTACCAATTCTGCGGTTCAATGAATGCAGGCTGCAGCCTCTAAAGTTAATCGGACTAAATGTTGGATTTGTACTCATTTTCCTGTTAACCCCTCCTCCTCTGAGATGAATTTTCTGGCTTTCCCTTCAGATTCCGCATGGCCACTAGGTAATACAGGGGACCTCATTCAGCAAACGCCCATTTGGAGACAGGAGCCCACCTTTGTGGTTGTTAAAAGGGAGGCCTGGCTATGCGTCAGGAGAAATTATACCAAGGGTAGCACTCAGGTGGGCGAGCTGCCATTGGAGTCCTGTGCCTACCTTGCTGATTCAAGCCAGCTATCTATTCCCTCCCTCTCCTCAGGGATCAAGACCCCTCTGAGGATGAAGCCCGGCAGCTAGGATACATAGAACTTGGCTAAGGGTGGTGGATTGTCCTTTTAGGACAAAAGCAGGGAAGTGTGGTGGCCTAGACAAATGGGGAACCGACTTAGTACTGAAAGGGTTAATGGAGAAATTGTATTAAATGCTTAGGCCTAAGAGAAAAATACTGCAACCTTGAAGAACAATACCATCTTGTCTGACTACTGTAGGATGAGCCCTGAGACATTCCATGTGTCTCTCTCACTCGGGTCGAACGTAATCAAAGTTGTGATAACCAAGTGTGTAGGCACTGCACCTGTTGTGTAGGAATGGAAATTAAATAAAACGTGGATTGGTCGGTTAACGTATGCAAATAAGTGGATTGAGATGTGCAAAATTTACTGATTGATTGTAAAATGCTTTTAAGCAAGTGTTTGTGTATTCTGCTTGGAGACGGCACAACAGCTCTCGTTGTATAGTTCTCCCTTGTGCACAAGTAATAAATGGGGTTTCTATGTATTAATGATGCCTTGGTGTCATTAATCTCTGACATAACCATTCTCTGACTCTAAATTGAAGTAACAGATTAGTTAACTCAACACAAAGTGGGCTACCAATTTTGGCACTTGACAGTGAACCAAAAGGGAAGCTCAGGAAATATGGTACTTTAATCAGAATGACAGGATTCAGTCGAATAATATCATGCCACCATCTAACCGGAACACATGCTGCTGCAATCAATCACCTCTATTGCCATAAATGTATCAGTATTTTTCTAAATAAACATTCTGTCGAGTATTTTGCATTCCAATTGATCATGTATTTTATCTTCCAGCAGCTATGGCCATGATGGAACCAGGTCCAAAAACTCCATTTTGAGGCAAAAAATACTTTTTGTAAATAGTTACTCACTGTAAGACAGGACCAAATCTTCCAGTCTCCAGAAGACATGTGTCTGTGGAAATCTTGACACTTTGACTTCCGTGGGATTGCCCGAGAAGTTTCAACTTCTGATGGGCAATTACCCTGTTCCCCAGGATCCTCTGTGCAAGTTTCCAACTCTGAATGAGAGCCCGAGGCTTCGGACAATTCCACGGTACTTGCCTGGGCAGCCACCCAGGAAATGTTACAGAGGTTAAAATCTAGCCTAAACACATGGGTAACTGCACAACTGACTCCCCCAATCACTTCACCCTGACCCCACCCCCCGCAGTACCCTGATGCAATTACCGTTGGCTGCCCCAACTATCACACCACCGACCATCCAACCCGATCCGGCTATCATACCCCCCGACCACCCTCCCGCTCTTACGTTACTAACCCCCAGACCTGATCACCCTTCGACTACCTGACTACCTCTAAACACCCACTTGATCACTCCACGGCCCAACTAACAACCTGACCCAACTACCTTCTCGACCACCACTACCCCCAACTATCCCCCTGATCTGGCTACCCCCTCAGCGCACTACCCGCTTGCCTACCTCATCCACCTACCGATCTCTCCCAACAACTCCCTACACACTTTTACCAATCCCATCCACCTATCCCCTACCCACTTCATGAACCTACCCACCCCACCAGCCTCACCCACACTACCCCTTTCCTACCTACCACTTAGCTACTTTCTACCTATCTACCTCCAACCCACTGATCCAATTCACCAACTTTACCCACTCTCCCACTGTCCCATTCTTTAACATTCAAACTGGATCTTTAAAGTTGCCATAGGGCAGCTAGTGCCATAAGAAGGCCATGATGGTCTTGTCTTCCTCTGACTCTACTCCACTCTGGTGCAGTTCCCTGATGAATGCTGCGTTGCACAGTCCTCTGACAACCAGTATCAGAAGAAATGCACAGAAGTGTGAAGTCAGGGGAATTTTTGAGCACAGTGTTGCTAATTGTAAGATCGGGGCCATAGAATTTTTGGATTGTGTCATCTTGGTCACTTCTAACTTTGAAGATGTTAATTTTTAAAAAATTCATTCATGGGATGTGGGCATCACTGGCTAGGCCAGCATTGATTACCCATCCCTAACTACCCTTGAGAAGGTGGTGGTGAGCTGCCTTCTTGAACTGCTGCAGTCCATGTAGTGTAGGTACACCCACAGTGCTGTTAGGGAGTGAGTTCCAGGATTTTGACCCAGCGACAATGAAGGAACGGCAACATATTTCCAAGTCAGGATGGTGCGTAACTTGGAGGGGAACTTGCAGGTGGTGGAGTCCCCATGCAGTTGCTGCCCTTGTCCTTTTAGATGGTAGCAGTCGTGAGTTTGGAAGGTGCTGTCTAAGGAGACTTGGTGAGTTTCTGCAGTGCATCTTGTAGCTGGTACACACTGCAGCTACTGTGCGTTGATGGTGGAGGGAGTGAATGTTTGTGGTGCCAATCAAGCAGGCTGCTTTGTCCTGGATGGTGTCAAGCTTCTTGAGTATTGTTGGAACTGCACTCACCAGGGAAGTAGAGAATATTCCATCATGCTCCTGACTTGTGTCTTGTAGATGGTGGACAGGCTTTGGGGAGTCGGTTAATAACGGAAAGGAAACTCAGTTGATTCAGAAACCTGCATATCACAGGCCTTTACCTGCTGATAAAAATCCAGAAACAGTGTGGGTTCAAACACAGCACTGTCATCAGGCAATAATTGACTCCTTTTATGCTCGTCAAAAAAGACAATCCCCTTAAGAACGTAATGATCAAGCTCACCTGAAAACTGCATTAAATTAGAACTGCTATTGTCAAGGGAGACAATTGTTTACAAGAGGCAATATGAAGGAGAAAAATAAGAGGAATCACCTTGGTAAATACCCCAGGGTTCCTTCCTTCAAACCAAAATGATTTGGCCAACCTACATTCTGAACTGTATTTAGTTTCTGTGTACTGTCATTTCACGATTGAATAAAGTACTTAGTAATCTTCACAGAATCTCAGAATTGTTAATGCACAGTAGGGCATTTGGCCCATTGTGTCTGTGCTGGCTCTGTGAAGCAGCAATTTACCTAGTGCCAAGCCCCTGCCTTCTCCCCATAACCCTGCACAATCCTCCTTTGCAGATAATAATCCATTTCCATTTTGAATGCCTCGACTGAACCTGCCTCCACCACACTTTCAGACAGTACATTGCAGATCCTAATCACTCGCTGTGCGAAAGTTTTGCCTCGTGTTTCATTGTCTTTTTTGCTAATTACCTTAAATCTGTGCCCTGCAGTTTTTGATCCTTCCACCAATGGGAACATTTCTTTTTCCCATCTACTCTGTCCAAAACCCTCATGATTTTGAATAGCTCTGTCAAATCTCCTCTCAACCTTCTCTTCTCCAAGGAAGATAGTCCTAACGTCTCCAACCCAAAGTTTAGATGAAGAACTCAAATCCGATTAGGGTGTTTTGAAATAAAGTAAATCTTTTTAGTAACAAAAGCCCTTGTCAATAATCTATCCAGGCTTCAAGCATCTGAAAAAGATTATAAAGACTTTGGTAAAGTTCATGTGGTAGAAAAAAGACTCTGAAGTAAGATTCCAGTCAAACATTCCTGAGGCGTTCCACTAGACAAGATCATCTGAGCGCCGAGAAGTAGAAGAAGTAAGAAAGAGCTGTTCGTGCACATGCCCAATCCAGGATGATATTCGGTACTTGTCACGGGTGTATGTTTTTGCTGCCTAACTATTAATGTTATATCCTGACTTAATGCTTATTAAAAATTCAACATCTCAACATATTGGTTATGCTTGAATTATGATTGATTGGATAGTGATAACTCTCATGTACCTTTCTATGTATTTTCAAAATATTAAAATTCACAGACATGATGCCTTTAACTCTGCTGTGCCATCAGTCTGCTTGAGCCCTATGTCAAACCAGAGGGTGACTACTGAGTTTCTAGGGATATCAACTGATCAGTGAGTAACCAAGCATGCCTGATGAACAGCATTCATATAATGACAGCCATGCTGCCACACAATTTTTTTTATTTGCTGGCTAGGTCAGCTTTTATTGCCCATCCCTAATTGCTCTTGAGAACTGGTGAGCCCACTTCTTGAAATGCTGGAGTCCATGCGGTGTAGGTACACCCAAAGTGCTGTTAGGAAGAGAATTCCAGAATTTTAGGCCAGCGGCAATGAAGGAACAATGATATCCCAAGTCAGTATGGTGTGCGGCTTAGTGCTGTTGTCATTTTCAATGCCTAGGTCGATGCTGGGTGGCCCACTCGATCTCATTCTTTAATCGACTTTTCTGTCGTGGTTTAATACAACTGAGTGGCTTGTTAGGCCATTTCAGAGTCAACCACATTGCTGTGGGTCTGGAGTTACATGTAGGCCAGCCCAGGTAAGGACAACAGATTTCCTTCCTTAAAGGACATTAGTGAACCAGATTTATTTTTTTTAAGACAATCATATTACTGAGACCAGTTTTTAATTGCAGACTTATTAATGGAATTTAAATTCCACCAGCTGCCATGGTGAGATTTGAACCCATGTCGCGAGAGCATTAGTCTGGGCCTTTGGATTCCGAGTCCTGTGACATCACCATAACCACTGTTTCCCTTTAAATATCATCAAATGGGCCACTGAAGGGCTCAAGCCATCGTTTTGTTTCCTGAGAGCTCTTTAGTACACGTCAGAGCATGTTTCACAATTCATTGTGTTCTGCTGCATCTTGCACAACTCTGCCATCATGAGAGCACAGTCCTTTTCATATGGTGAGCAGCTGAGGAGGACGACAAAGAAGGGAGGAAACAATCAGCACATTCCCTTTCCACCAAGCTGACTATGATCATCTTAATCGACTGTGATACCAGTGAACACAATCCCAATTCAACAGCTATCCCACATCTTCCCTTCACTCTACCAATGACCATCACAGCATCCTGTTAGGCACAACGTTGAAATAAAAGCCACCACAAAACACACATTCGAAACCAAATTTACAATGTTCTCAACCAAGGTCAACTAATAATGTTTATTAGTGTTGGTCTGTCTAGCGTTTGCATGTCCTAGAGCTCCGAAGCACTGTTACCTCATTGACAGCAGCATGGTTGCATAGAGCTGCTAACTTTCAGTGGGGGAGACTGCAGATGGTCTTGTAGGGCAATAGCTGTACCTGCCTTTACCCACAATGGGAGGAAATCAATGCTTAGTGAGAGTACTCCAGAAACCATTGAGTAATAATGAATACAGATGAGCCACAAAAAAAACTAAATTTCTAAACATGCAGCAGCATCTAATAATTCTCAGCCCACTCCTCTATGCTGGTTTATGATTCCACTATCACAAGTTAGCTTTTGCCCAAATGGTCACTCTGTGTATAAACCTAAACATTTAACACAGGAAGGCAACTCACTCCAAACCTCACTGGACAACAACTCTGAGAAACAACATTATCAGCAAATTTTCACAATACAGTTGCCTGATTAGACAATAAGAATACACTAAAAATCAATTGATTAAATGAAAGTTAGAATAATTACCTTTCCATCAGTTATGTATCTGCATGAAATTTTGAGGAATTTCTCAGTGAAGGCCTCCTCTTCCTCAGAAGTGGACGATACAACTCTAGCAGGCCGAATGCAGCTGTGTGCTGGTGAGGAGGTTGGATCTTTGTGGTGAGCATGTTCCACATCCTGAAATCACACAAGTTTCATTGATTGACATCGAGTCTTTGGAATAGGCAGAGATACAACACACAAATTTTACCAACCAGAGAACAGAACTGGGCTAACACCAAGAGACTAGAAGTGGAAAGTGATTTTATAATAAATATGCGATTCTTCAATTATTTTTAAATCCCTCCAATTTGAGGTCTGATCCAACTGGCACTAGCCATGTTGACATCATGCCAGTAGGATAGGACATAGGGAGAAGAAAGAAGGGGGAAGATGAGGGGAGATGAGGACATAAGAAATGGAATAGCAGCAGACCATTCAACCTCTCAAGCTTGTCATTGAAGGTGATCATGGCTGATCATCAAGATACACCTTCCTGCGCTATCCCCTCCGATTTCCTTAGTATGCAAAAATTTGTCATCTCTGACTTGAAAATATTTAATGAGTAAACATCAACAGCTCTCTGTGGCAGAGGATGCCAAAGGTTCCATTCGGGTGAAGGCATTTCTCCTAATCTCAGTTCTTATTCTGAGATGATGGCCCCATGTTTTAGACTCTGCAGCAGAGGAAACATCCTTCCAACCTCAACTTTATCAAGAATTTTACATATTCCAATGAGATCACTTCTCATTCTTCTAAATTATAGAGAATATAGGCCTTGTCTACTCAATCTTTCCTCATTAGGCAATCCCCTCATCCTAGGGATCAGTCTAGTGAACCTTTGTTGCATTGCCTCTAAGGCAAGTATATCCTTCCTTAGGTGGGGAGACCAAAACTGTACACAGTACTCCAGGTATGGTCTCAGTAAGACTCTGGGCAATTGCACTAAGACTTCTTTACTCTTACATTCCAATCCTTTTGTAGTACCTGCATGTTAACTTGTGATTTGTATTCGAAAGCATCTAATTCCTCTGAGTAACACTGTTCTCCAGTCTAACATTTAAAAAATATTCTACATTACCATTTTTCCTACCAAAGTAGATAACTCCACATTATTTCCCATGTACTACGTTCTTTTTTACTCACTTAACCTGCCTAAACTCTTTGAATCCTTTTCACAGCTTACGTTCACCTCCAACTTCCATCAGCAAATTTGGATGTATTACACTTGATCTCTTTACCTAAGATTGTAAGTAGTTGAGGCCCAAGCTTGGGTTTCAGGCCCAAGTTTTGATACCCCAATAGTTACAGCCTACTACTCTGAAGATGACCCATTTATTCCAACTTATTGTTTTCCATCCATTAACCAATAACCAATCCCCAACCATTACCCATCATCCTAAAGCTCAAATTTTGTGCAATGTCCTCGTTTGCGGCACCTTATTGAGTGACTTTTTTGTAAGTCCAAAGACACTACATCTACTGGTTTCCCCTTATCGACCCACTAGCATTGTCAAATAAACAGATTTGTCAAACATGATTCCCCTTTCACAAATCAGGGCTGAATCTTAAATGCCCTCTGATCAAGGGCAATTAGGGATGGCCAATAAATGCTGGCCTAGGCCTATATTCCATGAATGAAGGAAGGAGCTGGGAGGGGAGAAGGAAACGAAGAGGAGAGGAGAGATGAAAGCAGGAAGACAGAAGTTGGGAGGGAAGGGTGGCAGGGCAGGATAGGGGAGATGGAAACAGGAGATTTGAGAGCAGGGCAGGGGGAGAGAAGAGGGGAAGGTGCAGGGCAGAGGGAGGGGAGAGGCGACTGGAGAGAAGGAGAGGGGAAAAGAAAGAAATTCAAGTGTACATTACACATGATCTTCCTATAATGGACATGGATGAAAACAGTCCGCAGTCTCCACTGGAATTTCTGATAATGGGCTCTTAGCAAGCAAGGTTCACCTCTCGGAGTGATAGGTTGGAAAATTATCTTTCGTATATTAAATCAAAGTCAATCAGATAGATATAAAAAGGAAACAGTTGTAAGCTGCTATTTCACTATACAGACTGCACTGAAATTCTCAAAATTGATTATCCTTGCCCTTTAAAATGAATCCAGCTAATGTTGGATTATTCTAATGCTGAATCCAATTTACTGTTGTTCCTTGGGAAACACCAACAATGGTGTGCTGTCCTTGCTTAATAGAAGTGAAAAAATAGGCATTAAATGGCATTAAATTCTGTCAATTTAATTCTTCATATCTTTGGGCTGAGGCAAAACACAAATGGTGTTTACTGAGTGCTTCTGCAGTGACGTTGCCAACTTTGGATGCTTTCAGAAGGTTGCATTGGTGATCAGTTATACTTCCCATTTCAGGACTGGTTACAAACAGGAGCAATTTAATTATTCTGTTCTTTATTCCTTCCTTATTAGTTAATGATGTTAATTTTTTTGCTACACATAAATGATTTGGATATAGAAATGCAAGGTAAAATTTCAAAATCTGCCAGTGATATCAAACTTGGAGGAGTGGCAAATAGTGAAGATAATACCTATTGACTGCAACAGGGCGTAGATAGGTTAACAGAATGGGCAGACAAGTGGCAGATGGAATTTAATATACAGTGATACATTTTGGCAAAAGAGAGACTGAGGGGCAATACAGACTTATTGGCAAAGTTCTAAAAGGGTGTAGCAACAGAGGAACCTGGAGGTGCATGTTGTCATGAACTCCATTGACCAGCATGTCGCTGGGATTAAATTTGTGGTCTGTGGACATAGTAACATTTAAAAGATAGAGGATGTTCCAATGCTTGTTACATTGGTTCCTGCCTAGTAACAAGAGAGACACCCTCTGGGAGTGTTTTCATAGGTCCCCAGATCAGTTTAAGGATTAGCAAACAGCTCTCCTTGAGGCAGTCAGCTTTGGGGACTCTCCCAGCCAACAAGTGCCACAAAGACAAAAGGCACAGAAACATGTACCAGTTAAGTTAAAGAAAGAGCTACAGGGAGCAGACTTTGAGTAAAGCGGGCCATCGGGGCAAAGGTATCCCCTTTGGAGCAGTGGTAGGCACATAGGAACTAGGAGCAGGAAGTAGGCCATTCGGCCCTACAAGCCTATTCCACCATTCAGTCTGATCATGGCTGATCCTCTATCTCAATGCCACATTTCCGCTTTCTCTCCATACCTCTTGATACCCCTAATATCCAAAGATTTATCAATTTTGTTCTTGAATATACTCAGTGACCCAGCCTCCACAAGCCTTCTGCGGTAGAGAATTCCAGAGGTTGACCACCCTCTGAGTGAAGAAATCTTTCCTCATCTCAGTCCTAAATGGCCTGCCTTGAATCCTGAAACTGTGACCCCTGTTTCTAGGCTCCCCAACTAGGGGAAACATTTTCTCTGCATCTGGTCTGTCTAGCCCTGTTAGAATTTTATACATTTCAATCAGATCCCCTCTCATTCTTCTAATCTCTAGTGAATACAGGCCCAGTTGAGCCAATCTCTTCTCATATGATAGTCCTGCCATCCCCAGTATCAGTCTAGTGAACCTCTGCTACACTCCCTCTATGGTACCCTTTCTTAGGTAGGGAAATCAAAACTGCACACAATACTCCAAATGTGGTCTCACCAAAGCCCTGTATAACTGCAGTAAGACATCCCTACTTCTGAACTCAAATCCTCTTGCAATGAAGGCCAACATGCCATTTGCCTTTCTAATTGCTTGCTGCACCTGCCTGTTTACTTTCATTGACTGGTGTACAAGGAGACCCAGATCCCTTTGTATATCCACATTTCCCAATGTATCACTATTTAAATAATACTCTACCTTTCTGTTTTTCGGTGTGAAGCATATAACCTCACATTTATCCACACTATACTGCATCTGCCATATGTTTGCCCACACACACAACTTGTCTAGATCGCCCTGAAGCCTCCTTATATCCTCCTTACAACTCCACCCAGTTTAGTGTCATCAGCAAACTTGGAAACATTGCATTTAGTTTCCTCATCCAAGTCATTTATATTTATCGTGAATAGCTGGGGCCCAAGCACTGATCCCTGCGGTACACCACTAGTCACCGCCTGCCATCCAGAAAAAGGCCCATTTATTCCCACTCTTTGTTTCCAGTCTGTCAACCAATTCTCAATCCATGCCAGTATATTACCCCTGATCCCATGTGCTTTAATTTTCCCCACTAGCCTTTTAAAAGGGGCCTTATCAAAAGCCTTCTTGAAATCCAAATACACCACATCACCGGTTCTTCCTTGTCTATTCTACTAGTTATATTCTTAAAAAACTCCAGTAGATTAATTAAGCATGATTTCCCTTTCACAAACCCATGAAGATTTTGTCTAATCTTGTAATGCTTTCCAAATGTTCTGTTACCATGTCTTTTATAATAGGCCTAGCATTTTCCCCACTACTGATGTTAGGCTAACTGATCTGTAATTCACTGTTTTTTCTCTCCCTCCTTTTTTAAATAGTGGGGTTACACTTGCCACACTCCAATCTGTGGGAACTGTTCCAGGGTCTATAGAATTTTGGAAGATGACCACCAATGCATCCAGTATTTCCAGGGCCATTTCCTCTGGGATGTAGATTATCAGGCCCTGGGAATATTTCAGCCTTTAACCCTATTAATTTTTCTAGCAACATTTTTTTTACTAATACTGATTTTCTTCAATTCTTCCCTTTCACTAGACCCTTGGTTCCCCAACATTTCTGGGAAATTATGTGTGTCCACTTTTGTGAAGACAGAACCGAAATGTGTGTTCAATTCTTCTGCCATTCCTCCCTTTCTGACTGTGAGTGACCTATATTTGTCTTCGCTAATCTTTTTCTCTTCACATATTTATAGAAGCTTTTACAGTCAGTTTTTATGTTCCTTGCAAATTTACTTTCATACTCCATTTTCCCCTTCTTGATCAATCTTTTTGTCATTTTTGCTAAATACTAAACTGCTCCCAATGCTCAGACTTGCTGCTGTTCCTGGCAACTTTATATGTCTCCTCTTTGGATCTAATACTACCCCTAGTTTCTTTTGTAAGCTGTGGTTGAGCCACCTTTCCTGTTTTATTTTTGTACCAGACAAGGATGAATAATTGTTGAAATTCATGCATACATTCTGTTTGGCACAGCTATGGATCTGAAAGTATGGTTGTAAGCTGGTGTACTTAGGAATCCAGAGAGAAGGAATCTCGGAAGGTGAGATCGGATTGTCCAAGTGGCAGCTATCTGTGTAGGAGCAACTTTTGAAGGGAGCTCCAAAGAGAGGTCTTTGAAGGTGAAACTGGGAATCTCTCATGAGACAGAGTTTCAATGAGAAACGTCAACTCTTTTCTTCTCCGCCGATGCTGCCAGACCTGCTGAGTTTTTCCAGGTAATTCTGTTTTTGTTTTGGATTTCCAGCATCCGCAGTTTTTTGTTTTTATTTCAACGAGATTGTTTGACTTGGTGTTTACCGATGTTTCGGTGGGTTCTTTAGAAATCCATGGACTCTGCCTCGGTTGCATCTGTAATTTACTCTACAGTGTGGTGTGTTCAACTACAGTTCATTTATTAATTCAGATGTACCTCATACTTACCCTAAATGTCAGAGTACAAGATACATATTGTAAATTGTTTTATCTTTCTGTACCTGCAAAGCACATTTTGTTGTGTTTGTTCAAAACCCGGGGAATCTTGTGGCTTTATCCCAAAAGCAGATGTCTTGAATCTCAACCTTTATCTACTTTAAACAAAACGTTATTGGTCCCTAACTGGGTCGCCCCTGACCTCCCCCCACCCCAACGCCGTCCCCCACCCTGCCCCCGCTCCCCCACCCCCCCACCCTCGTGATTCTATCAAATTACTTCTCAACCTTCTCTTCCCCAAGGAAAACACCCTCAGCTTCTCAATCTATCCACAAAACCTTCATCCCTCAAAAATCTTTTCTGCACGCCCTCTAATGCCTTCACAGGCTTCCTCAAGTATGGTATCCAGAACTGGACACTCTTCTAAAGATTCAGTGTGAGGCTTCAAGATGGGCCCTGCACAGTTTTTCTTAAAAATGGCAGACACGGTAATTTTTGACAATTTTTTCTATTGCAAAGTCTTTGGGTGTAATCTGGCATGTTTCTGAAGAGACTGGGAGGAATATGAAGGTCAGGATCACTGTGAAGAGACCAGGAAGAGTGTGAAGCAGGTCAGCATCACTGAAATGAGAGAAAAATAAAAGCATACTGTGACATCATTGGAAAGCTATGCATCGATTGGCTGGGAAGTGTTGCTGCTGCTTTTCCTTTCTCCAAAGTTAGGCTTGATGAATGGCAGGAAACAGGGAGAACGGAGTGAGGCTTAAAACTGCATGGAGGGAGCGGGACTTCGCTTGGTGAACAGTGGGAAACAGAGGGAGTGGGACTACCCACCAGCAGCAGGAGCCAGTCTGTAGGTTCAGAGCCGGCATTAGAAAAAAAATCAATGCGTGACATCACAGGGAAGCAGACAAGTGACTGGCTGGTGAGTATTTTCTATTTATCTCATCTAAACAAGGAAATAAACTGGCAAGTCTTTTTTTAAAAAAAAATTAAGGTTCACTACCACAATTAAGGCATATTAAGTATTATTAAAGTTTATCGGTATCAGTAAGGTTTATTAGTATTGGCAATGTTTATTAATAGTAGGAAAGTTTATTAGTATAAGTAAAGGTTTATTGGCAGCAGTAAGGTTATGAACCGACAGATAAAGAAACAGCAGGGCTGCTAAAAACCTCTGAACTGCACATCCTATACTACGTGGGAACTCCAGGATGCTTCCCAGGTGCAGGAAGTGCTGTCAGTTAAAGCAGCTTGAACTTCAGGTTTCGGAAATTGAACAGCAGCTGGTGTCGCTGCAGCGTATCCGTGAGGTTGAGAGCTTAGTTGCCAGTATGTTTAGCCTGGCAGTCATCCCACAGCATAAGAGTAAATGGGTGAGCACCAGACAGTCAAAGAGAAAAGGCAGGTATGGTAGGAGACCACTGAGTGCATCCCACTTTCCAACCAGTATTCAGTTCTGAATACTGATGAGAATGATGGTTCATCTGTGGAGTGCAGCCAGAGCCATGTCTGTGACACAATGGGCAGCTCAGGTATACAGTAGGATACAACGAAAACTGAAAGAGCAATAGTGATAGGAGATTCAATAATTCGGGGAATAGACAGGCTTTTCTGCCTGTTAGGATGGTATGTCACTCCCAGATGCCAGAGTCAAGGATGTCACTGAACAATTGCAGAGCACCTGAGAGAGAGGTTGGGGGGGGGGGGGGGGGGGGGGGGGTGGTGGTGGTAGAGAAGGTGAATAGCCAGTAGTCGTGGTCCACATTGATGCCAATGACGTAGGCAGGGATACGGTCCTGTAGTCACAATTTAGGGAGCTAGGAAGGAAAGTAACAAGCAGGACTTCAAAATTAATAATCTATGGATTACTCTCAGTACTATGTGTGAGCATATTAAGGTAAAGCAGGTGAATGCATGACTGGAGAGATGGCACCTGAGGGAGGGCTTTAAACTTCTGAGATATTGGGGCTAGCTCTGGAGGAGATGGGACCTGAACAGGCTGGACAGGTTGCACCTAAATCAAGCTAGGACTGAGTTCTTTCAAGGACAATTTGCTTGTGCTATTGGGGAGCGTTTAAACTAGCTTGTCAGGTGTGTGGGAACCAGGAGCAATTATCCCAGAGGAATGAGGTGCAGAGAATACTGGGAGAGATAGATGGCATGAGTGCAGGTAATACCAAGTTATTAGGTGGGCTCGGAGTAAGGGAGAAAGCAAGAGAGTCAAAATCAAGGTTATAGTGCATGTGTGTGAATGTGCAGAGTGTGGTAAATAAGATTGGGGAGTTACAGGTACAGATTGCCATGTGGAAATATGATGTTCTGGTTATAACAGAAACCTGGCTCAAGAAAGGACAGGACTGTGTGTTAAATGTTCCTGAAGACAAGGTGTTCAGCAAAGTTCAGAAAGGAGAAAAAGGGGGAGGAGCGACGGTATTGATTAAGGAGAGCATCACAGCACTGGAGAAAGAGGATATCCTAGATTCTGTCTTTTACCCCTCTATTTGGCTAGAGCTAAAGAATGAAAAAGGTGCAATTACATAGCTCGATGTAGTCTACTGGCCACCAACTAATGGGAAAGGCATAAAGGAACAAATTTGCAAGGACATTACAGAGAGTTGCAAGTTATAGTGGGGGACTTTGATTATCCAAATATAGACTAGGATAATTGTAGTGTAGAGCGGCAAGAATTCCTCAAGTGCATTCACAAAAATTTTCTACAGTAGTATGCTGGACCTGATTCTTGGAAACGACGTGGCCAAGTTAATCAGAGGGTAGGAGAACCTTTAGGGGACAGTGATTGTTGTGTCATAAGGTTTAGGTTGGCTATGCATAAAGACAAAGAATAATCTAAAGAAAGAATAATTAACTGGGGGAAAGTCAACATCAATGGGGCAAGACTGAGTCTGTGTTGAATAAATTGAGTCAAAGGTTGGCAGGAAAAACAGTAGCTGAACAATGGGCTACCTTCAAAGAGGAAATAATTTGGGCACAGTCAAGGTATATTCCCCTGAAAGGGAAAGATGGGGTAAACAAATCCAGAGCTCCCTGAATGACAAAGAGATAGAGATTAAGAAGAGGAAGAAAACATATGACAAATGTCCAGTGGATAATCCAGTGGAGAAACAGGCTGAATATAGAAGGTTCAGAGGGGAAGTGAAAAAGCAAATAAGAGAAACAAAGAGGGAGTATGAAAAGAGACGAGCAACCAACATTAAAGGTCTTCTAAAGGCATATAAATAGTAAAAGGAGCAGGGCCGATTAGTGACCAAAGAGGGGCTTTATACGTGGAGTCATAGGGAATAGCAGGATTATGGTGGGGGAATGGCATTAGCTGAATTGCTCAGGGAGTTGTTGTAGACATGATGGGATCATTGGCCTCCTTCTGTGCTGTAACAATTCTGTGATTCTTTGGTGTTGAGCTTCTGGATGTGCTGTGGAGTGTTAGTGCACCCTCAGAAGGAGGGCAGTGGAGTAGGCGACCAGTCCACACAAAAGGGGCATAAGGCAGGAACAATTCATCCTCAATGTTTCTCAGAGATGCTGGATGCTATGTTCAATCACTTATGCACATACACACCCAGGTCCCTCTGCTCCTGCACCCCATTTAGAATTGTACCCTTTATCTTATATGGTCTCTCCATGTTCTTCCTATCAAAATGAATCACTTCACATTTCTCCACATTGATCTTCAGTGGCCACTTGTCACCCATTCCACCAACTTGTCTATGTCTTTTAAATTTCTATACTATCCTCTTCATGGTTCACAATGCATCCAAGTTTGTATCATCTGCAAAAATTGAAATGGTGCCCAGTACACCAAGGTTAAGGTCATATGTATCAGGAAAAGCAAGGGTCCCAACACTGACCCTTGGGGAATTTCATTACAATCCTTCCTCCAAGGCAAAAAACTTCCATTAATCACTATTCTCTCTTTCCAGTAGTCTGGCAATTTCATATCCATGTTGCTGATTTCGCTTTTCTTCCATGACTTTGTTCACAAGTCTGTTGTGCGGCATTGTATCAGATATCTTTTGCAAGTCCATGTACATCACATCAACAGCATTTTTTTAATTCATTCATAGGATGTGGCCTTCGCTGGCTGGGCCAGCCCATCCCTAGTTGCCCTTGAGAAGGTGGTGATGAGCTGCCTTTTTGAACAGCTGCAGTCCATGTGGCATGGGCGCACTCACAGTGTTGTTAAGAAGGGAGTTCCAGGATTTTGACCCAGCAGAGGTATATTTCCAAGTGAGGATGGTCAGTGATTTCTGGGGAACTTCCAGGTGGTGGTGTTCCCATCTATCTGCTGCCCTTGTCCTTCTAGGTGGTAATGG
Source organism: Carcharodon carcharias (assembly GCF_017639515.1). NCBI lineage: Eukaryota > Metazoa > Chordata > Chondrichthyes > Lamniformes > Lamnidae > Carcharodon > Carcharodon carcharias. The sequence continues at coordinate 41,616,624 of NC_054472.1, read as the reverse complement.
TTATGGGTTTGGAAGGTGCTGTAGGAGCCTTGGTGAATTCCTGCAGTGCATCTTGTAGATAGTACACACTGCTGCTACTGTGCGTTGGTGGTGGAGGGAATGAATATTTGTGGATGTGATACCAATCAAGCAGACTGCTTTGTCCTGGACACTGTCCAGCTTCTTGGATGTTGAGCTGCTCTCATTCAGGCAAGTGGGGAGTGTTTCATCACACTCCTGACTTGTGCCTTGTAGATGGTGGACAGGTTTGGGGAGTCAGAAGGTGAGTTACTCGTCGCACGATTCCTAGCCCCTGACCTGCCCTTGGACGGCCCGCTTCTACCTCCTACCCAAAATCCACAAACAGAACTGATCCGGTAGACCGATCGTGTCAGTTTGCTCCTGCCCCACGGAACTCATTTCTCATTATCTTGACTCCCTTCTCTCTCCCCTCATCCAGTCCGTTCCCACCTACATCCATGATTCCTCTGACACCTTACGTCGTCACATCAACAATTTCCAGTTCCCTGGCCCCAACCGCTTCCTCTTCACCATGGACATCCAATCCCTCTACACCTCCATCCCCCACCAGGATGGTCTGAGGGCCCTTAGCTTCTTCCTCGAGCAGAGGACCGAACAATCCCCATCCACCACTACTCTCCTCCGTCTGGCTGAACTTGTTCTCACACTGAACAATTTCTCCTTCAACTCCTCTCACTTCCTCCAAATAAAAGGTGTGGCTATGGGTACCCGCATGGGCCCCAGCTATGCCTGTCTCTTTATGGGGTATGTGGAACATTCCTTGTTCCAGTCCTACTCCGGCCCCCTTCCACAACTCTTTCTCCGATACGTCGATGATTACTTCGGTGCTGCTTCATGCTCTCATCGGGACTTGGAAAAATTTATTAATTTTGCTGCCAATCTCCACCCCTCCATCATTTTCACGTGGTCCATCTCTGACACTTCCCTTCCCTTCCTTGACCTCTCTGTCTCAATCTCTGGTGATAGACTGTCCACCAATATCCATTACAAGCCTACCGACTCCCACAGCTACCTCAACTACAGCTCCTCACACCCGGCTTCCTGTAAGGACTCCATCCCATTCTCTCAGTTCCTTCGCCTCCGTCGCATCTGTTCCGATGATGCTACCTTCAAAAACAGTTCCTCTGACATGTCCTCTTTCTTTCTTAACCGAGGTTTTCCACCCACGGTCGTTGACAGGGCCCTCAACCGTGTCTGGCCCATCTCCCGCGCATCCGCCCTCACGCCTTCCCCGCCCTCCCAGAAACATGATAGGGTCCCCCTTGTCTTCACTTATCACCCCACCAGCCTCCGCATTCAAAGGACTATGCTCCGCCATTTCCGCCAACTCCAGCATGAAGCCACCACCAAACACGTCCTCCCTTCACCCCCGTTGGTATTCCGTAGGGATCGTTCCTTCCGGGACACCCTGGTCCACTCCGCCATCACCCCCTATTCCTCAACCCCCATCTATGGCATCTCCCCATGCCCACGCAAAAGATGTAACACTTGCCCCTTCACTTCCTCTCTCCTCACCGTCCAAGGGCCCAAACACTCCTTTCAAGTGAAGCTGCATTTCACTTGCATTTCCCCCAACTTAGTCTACTGCATTCGTTGCTCCCAATGTGGTCTCCTCTACATTGGAGAGACCAAACGTAAACTGGGCGACCGCTTTGCAGAACACCTGCAGTCTGTCCGAAGAATGACCCAAACCTCCCCGTCGCTTGCCATTTTAACACTCCACCCTGCTCTCTTGCCCACACGTCTGTCCTTGGCATGCTGCATTGTTCCAGTGAAGCCCAAAGCAAACTGGAGGAATAGCACCTCATCTTCCAACTAGGCACTTTACAGCCTTCCGGACTGAATATTGAATTCAACAACTTTAGGTCTTGAGGTCCCTCCTCCATCCTTTCTGTTTCTTCCCCTTTCCTTTTGTTTTTTTTTCCAATAATTTATATAGATTTTTGTCTTTGCATCTATTTCCATTATTTTTAAATCTTTTGTGCCCCCCCACCCCCACTAGAGCTATACCTTGAGTGCCCTACCATCCATTCTTAATTAGCACATTTGTTTAGATAATATCACCAACTTCAACACCTGTGTTCTTTTGTTTCTTTGTCTGTGACATCTTTTGATGATCTGCTCCTATCACTGCTTGCTTGTCCCTACAACAACGCCCCACCCTCCACTTCTCTCTCCCCCCCAACCACTCCCCCCCTCTCTCCTCCCCTCCACCAACGGCACCCCCCCACCCCCACCTTAATCCAGCTTATATTTCACCCCTCTCATTGTAAAGAAAAATCAGTTCTGTTGAAGGGTCATGAGGACACGAAACGTCAACTCTTCTTCTCCGCCAATGTTGCCAGACCTGCTGAGTTTTTCCAGGTAATTCTGTTTTTGTTTTGGATTTCCAGTTTTCACAGTTTTTTGTTTTTATTTATATGGTTAGTCCAGTTCAGTTTCTGGTCAATGATAAGCCCCAGAATGTTGATAGTGGGGGATTCAGTGATGGTAATGCCACTGAACATCATGGACCGATGGTTGGATTCTCTCTTGTTGGAGACGGTCATTGCCTGACACTTGAATGTTGCTTGCCGCTTATCAGCCCAAGCCTGGATATTGTCCAGGTCTTGTTGCATTTGGGCATGGACTGCTTTAGTACCTGAGGTAGTCTCGAATGGTGCTGAACATTCTGCAATCATTAGTGAACATTCCCCACTTCTGACCATATGATGGAAGGAAGGCCATTGACGAAGCAGCTGAAGATGGTTGGGCTGAGGACACTACCCGAGGAACTCCTGCAGTGATGTCCTGCAGCTGAGATGACTGACCTCCAACAATCACAATCATCTTCCTTTGTGCTAGGTATGACTCCAACCAGCAGAGAGTTTTCCTCCTGATTCCTATTGACTCCAGTTTTGCTTGGGCTCTTTGATGCCACACTCGGTCAAATGCTGCCTTGATGTCGAGGGTAGTCACTCTCTCCTCACCTCAGGAATTCAGTTCTTTTGTCCATGTTTGAACTAAGGTTGTAATGAGGTCAGGAGCTGAGTGGCCCTGGTGGAACCCAAACTGGGCATCAGCGAGCAGGTTATTGCTGAGCAAGTGCCGCTTGATGGCACTGTTGATGACCCCTTCCATTACTTTACTGATGATGGTTCCAGTGATGTTCACACCAAGTGATGTTCAACATGGAGGAGCACTGATTCGTCAGCTGAGGGAGAACGGTATGTGGTAATCAGGAGGAGGTTTCCTTGCTCATGTTTGGCCTGATGCCTTGAGACTTCACGGGGTCTAAAGTCGATGTTGAGGACTCCCAGGGCAACTCCCTTCTGACTGTATACCACTATGTTGCCACCTCTGCTGGGCCTGTCCTGCTGGTGGGGTAGAACATACCCAGGGATGGTGATGGTGGAGTCTGGGACATTATCTGTAAGGTATGATTCCGTGAGGATGACTACTGTGAGACAGCTCTCCCAATTTTGGCACTAGCCCCCAAATGTTAGGAGGGAGGGCTTTGCAGGGTTGACAGGCCTGTGATTGTCGTTGTAGTTTCAGGTGTCTTGGTCGATGCCAGGTGGTTTGTCCGTCTTCATTCCTTTTCTTGTGTCTTTGTAGCAGTTTGGTACAACTGAGTGGCTTGGTGGGCCATTTCAGAGGGCATTTAAGAGTCAACCACATTGCTGTGGGTCTGGAGTCACATGTAGGCCAAACCAGGTAAGGACAGAAGATTTCCTTCGCTAAAGGACATTGGTGAACCAGATGGGTTTTTACAACAATCAACAATCGTTTCATGATCATCATTAGACTTTTAATTCCAGATCTTTTTTGAATTCAAATTCCACCATCTGCTGTGGTGGGATTCAAACCTGAGCATTATCCTGGGTCTCTGGATTACTGGTCCAGCGACAATACCACTATGCTATTGCCTCCCCATTGTCCTGATCAACCCTCTCTGTTACCTCTTCAAAAAACTTCAAGTTAGGTAAACACTATTTTCCCATAACAAATCCTTTCTGGCTTTTAGTTAAACTGCATTTGTCCATGTGACTATTAATTTTGTCCACAATTATCATTTCTTGAAGAGTTCACCACCTAAGTAAAACTGACTGGCTTGTAGTTGCTTGGCTTATCTTTACACCCTTATTCAAAAAAGGAAGAAATGTTCGCAATTCTGGAACCACCCTTGAGTCTAAGAAAGACTGGAAAATTATGGCCAATGCCTCCACAATTTCCACTCTCACTTCCTTCAGTATCCTGGGATGCATCTCATCTGATCCTGGTTCTTTACCAACTTTTCAGTTTTGACAGCCTATCCAATGCCACCTCCTTATCATTTTAAATTCTTTGATGGGATGTGGACGTCACTGGCAAAGCCAGCATTTGTTGCCTATCCCCCAATTATTCTAAGTGGCTTGCCAGGCCATTTCAGAGTCAGTTACATTGTGTGGGTTTGAAGTCACATGTAGGCCAGAGAAGGTAAGGAGAGCAGAATTCCTTTCCTCAAGGACATTAGTGAACTATTAAGTTTCCTAACAATAATCGATCATAGTGTCATGGTCACCATTACTGAGACTAGATTTATTTTTTTAATTCCAGGTTTATTAATTGATTGAATTTAAAGCTATGGTGGGATTTGACACTGTGTCCCTAGATCATTAGCCTGTGCCTCTGGATTAATAGTCCAGTGCCATTACTGCTATGCCCCTATGTTTGGGTAATGTGCTCGCCATAACTGAATAGCTGGAGCTATGTGCAGGTAAAGATAAGTGGGTGTGAGATTGGCAGTAATTGTAGGCTGTAAGACATGACTGCTGAACACAAGGAAATGCTGCTGGGTGAGTGATTCTGCATTCTCCATTGGTAGGTAGGAAATGTCATGTGAAGATGCATTTGCTGATGAGGTCATTAGCCCTCTTGCCAGGCCCTCAGGTCCAGAATCCGAGAACTGACCAGAAGCCAGCTGCTTCTGAGGGTGATCTTGAGGGCCATGTGGCCCCCTGAAGAACCATGCTGTATCTCTATCACAATACTTAAAGCGTCAAATCCATAACTCTGGAATACACTGTCTTCCCTGTTGTTCCACTTTGCCATAATTTTCTTCCGTGCAGCTTCCCTTTAAGAGATACAATCTAATTTTAAGACAGGAAGCTCAGCTGCACTGTGTGCTTTCAAACTATCCCTCCCACCATAACCCCTTCCCCAACTTGGTACAGAGAAGCTTAGGGTCCAGGTACACAAATCATTAAAATGCCATGAACAGATACCAAAAAAAGCAAAAAGCTTAAAGAAATGCTGGCTTTCATACACAGAGAACGAGAATGCAAGGGAGTAGAAATAATGTTTCATTCACACGTAACCTCGGTTAGTGATTCCCTTGACTTGGCATCAAACCCTGAATGCTGTCAGAAAGTTTACACTACAGAGATCACTTTGTGGGCTATTTTCAGGTCTGAGGCCACTGTTGTCTGGCCACTGAACCACAAAATCCAGGACTTTATTCAGATGGAACCTAATTTATGTTTAATATCCTTGCTCTCTTGATGCTGAACTCTTCTTCCGCCACCTTCATCTCTGTGCTCACTTCTTTGGGCAGGAGACCTCTCCCCATTCAATGGATCCTTTTACCCGCCTCCAATATTCTCTCTTCACCTGGACCCCTCTCTCTGGATGCTTATCTTCTCTTGATATTTTCATTGAGAACTGTTGGCATGACATCAGTCTTCTCAATTTCTCTGCTCCTCTCACCCACTCTAACCTATCTCTCTCTGAACTTGCTGCACTCTGTTCTCTCGGGTCCAACCCTGACAGTGTCATCAAACCCGCTGACAAGGGTGGTGCTGTTATTGTCTGGCGCACCGATCTCTACCTCGCAGAGGCTGAGCGTCAACTCACAGACACTTCCTCCTACCTCCCCCTGGACCATGACCCCACCACTGAACATCAAGCCATTGTTTCCAGGACTGTTACTGACCTCATCTCCTCTGGAGATCTTAGTTCCACAGCTTCCAACCTGATAGTCTCCCAACCTCGGACGGCCCACTTCTACCTCCTACCCAAAATCCACAAACAGCACTGTCCTGGCAGACCAATCGTGTCAGCCTTATCCTGCCCCACGGAACTCATTTCTTGCTATCTTGACTCCATTTTCTCTCCCCTTGTCCAGTCCCTTCCCCCCTACATCAGTGATTCCTCTGACACCCTTTATCATATCAACAATTTCCAGTTCCCTGGCCCCAACTGCCTCCTCTTCACCATGGACGTCCAATCCCTCCACACCACCATCCCCCACCAGGATGGTCTGATGGCTTTTCATTTTTTCCTCGAACAGAGGACCGAACAATCCCCATCCACCACTACTCTCCTCCATCTGGCTGAACTTGTTTTCTCAATGAACAATTTCTCCTTAAATTCCTCTCACTTCCTCCAAATAAAAGGTGTGGCTATGGGTACCCGCATGGGCCCCAGCTATGCCTGTCTCTTTATGGGGTATGTGGAACATTCCTTTTTCCAGTCCTACTCCGGCCCCCTTCCTCAACTCTTTCTCCGGTACATTGATGATTACTTCAGTGCTGCTTCATGCTCTCGTCAGGACTTGGAAAAATTTATTAATTTTGCTTCCAATTTCCACCCCTCCATCATTTACACATGGTCCATCTCTGACACTTCCCTTCCCTTCCTTGACCTCTCTGTCTCAATTTCTGGTGATAGACTGTCCACCAATACTCATTACAAGCCTACCGACTCCCACAGCTTCCTCGACTACAGCTCCTCACACCCCACTTCCTGTAAGGACTCCATCCCATTCTCTCAGTTCCTTCGCCTCCGTTGCATCTGTTCCGATGATGCTACCTTCAAAAACAGTTCCTCTGACATGTCCTCCTTCTCCTTAACCGAGGTTTTCAACCCACAGTGGTTGACCAGGCCCTCAACTGTGTCTGGCCCATCTCCCGTGCATCCGCCCACACAAGTTCCTCTCCTTCCTAGAACCATGATAGGGCCCCCCTTGTCCTCACTTATCACCCCACCTGCCTCTGCATTCAAAGGATCATCCTCCGCCAACTCCAGCATGATGCCACCACATCTTCCCTTCATCTCCTAGCGGCATTCCACAACGATTGTTCCCTCCAGGACACCCTGGTCCACTCCTCCATCACCCCCTACACTTCAACCCACTCCCACGGCACCTTCCCATGCAACCCCTCTCCTCACCGTCCAAGGGCCCAAACATTCCTTTCAAGTGAAGCAGCATTTCACTTGCACTTCCCTCAATTTAGTCTACTGCATTCACTGCTCCCAATGCTCCCCTCTACATTGGAGAAACCAAACGCAGACTGGGTGACCGCTTTGCGGAACACCTTCGGTCTGTCTGCAGCATGACCTAGACCTCCCTGTCGCTTGCCATTTTAACACTCCACCCTGCTCTCATGCCCACATGTCTGCCCTTGGCCTGCTGCATCGTTCCAGTGAAACTCAACGCAAACTGGAGGAACAGCACCTCATCTTCCAACTAGGCACTTTAAAGCCTTCCGGACTGAATATCGAGTTCAACAATTTTAGATCATTGAAGTCTCTCCTCCATCCCCACCCCCTTTCCGATCCACCCCCCTTTTTTTCAATAATTTATATAGAATTTTCTTTTCCCACCTGCTTGCATTATTTTTAAATGCATTTCCATCCATTGTTTTATCTCTACCTTTTAGCCTATTTTGATCCCTTCCCCCCACCCCACCCCCACTAGGGCTATCTGTACCTTGCTTGTCCTGCTTTCTACCTATTATCACATTCCTTAGATAATATCACCACCTTCAACACCTCTTTGTCCTTTTGTCTATGACATCTTTTGGCTATCTCCACCTATCACTGGCCCTCTATCCAGCTCTAGCTGTCCCCCCACCCCCCCACTTAAACCAGCTTATATTTCACCTCTTTTCTATTTTTCCTTAGTTCTGTTGAAGAATCATACGGACTCGAAACGTTAACTGTGTTCCTCTCCACAGATGCTGTCAGACCTGTTGAGTTTTTCCAGGTATTTTTATTTTTGTTTTGGATTTCCAGCATCCATTTTTTGCTTTTACCTTGTTCTCTTGTGTTCATCTGGCTGATTTTGTATTATCTGTGCTGTGAAAAACAGTGCAACCTACTGGAGACTCTATAAGACAACTGCAATTGAAGCTTATTTCATGCATGGAATTCCATCTGTTAACAGGTACAGCTTCTACATAAAGACTTGTCAGTCACGGAGGTGATTGATGGTTGGTGGGAATTTAGGTAAGAGAGCTTAATTTTTATTTTACTTGAAGCAATAACTTGGCTGGATCAATGAGTACAACTCATTTGCAAAGTGCAGAGGAAGGTAAAGAAATAAAAACATTTTCGGCTTTATGGAAACCGAGTGTGTGTAAGGACAATTTGCATTTCAGTACAGGCTACACTAATTTAACTGACACTTTGTGAAGTGCAATAAGCCATGTTAGGAAATAGTTATAGGTTTAAGTAAGTTTAAAGACTTAAAGGTTTATAGATATATCTTTAACTTTAATGTGTACTTTTTCTTTAAAAATTGAGCATTAACAAAGGTGAAAACTAGGTTTGGTTTCATTTTAGAGTTTTTTGAGATGGACCGGGAAGTCTACAGACCCTCTTTGTATACATGCATTTTTAATGAGGTTTTACGACTCTTTAAGTGAAGAGATGGGTTATCAAGGGTTTAGTAGTTTAGGGAAGCTTAAACAGACTCACAAAGTAGGAAAAGATCATGCTATTGCCTAGCAGCAGGGGATCAGGGAGAGAGAGACCCACAGAGACACAGGGACTGGAATTTTTCAGTCCCTCACATAGGCTGGATCGTCCGGCCCCGCTGACGTGAACAGAGATTACAATGGCTTGCCGGACCCACTGCATGGGGATGGGTGAGGATTGTGGTGGCAGGGCTGGAAGATTCCAGCCAGGGAGAGACAGAAAGCCAGATTTTAGCTTTTTACTTCAGTTGGTATGTATTCACAGAGTGAAGTCAGAAAAGGTCCAAGGCTCTCTATAGCTGCAAATGATGCCAGGCTGCTGAGGAATGAGTTTAAGGAACTCATATGTATTGCTCTAAAGTTAAAGTAATAGTGAAGTCAGAGTGAGTTTTCTGGATATCTCAAGGGAGATACCAATTGTGGAAGGATCTATGGTGAATCTTCAGAAGTCTATTGGAAAGGAAACATCTTTGCAACTGAAGCAGCTCTAGCCTTGGTGGGGAAATAGTGGAACCACTTCACTAGATCGTTGGTCTGTAAGGGTATTGCTGGGATAAAAAGGAGTGTGAGCTTGAATAGTTTTTTCCTTGGTGTCTGTGTTGAAATTTTTCCAACCTGTTTGTTGTCTAGTGTAATATAGTTAATATTTCTTGTTCAATTTTTTTTTGTTCAAAAGTCAACAGCAGACTCCTATGAATCTGTTTCAGTAAGCACATTCCATGGTTTAAAGAAAAGCAAAAATATTATGATCTATCAAGCCAGGTTCCATTCTGGGATTAGACTTGTCTAGTACTAACATCAGCTGGGATCATAACAAAGTGGAGGTTCTTACAGGATTAAAAGTCTTCGAATTTAAGTGGGATCTGTGAATCCTTAAAGGAATGAGGACGTGGAGTTACTGTGCAGAATATGCTGTGAAGTAATACATAGGTTGGAATCCAAAAATGGCTTTGACTGTTGCTAAGACTTTTCTGAGAGTAGAAGATGTAACAGTAGATTATTTGAAATCCTTGCCGAAGGATAAACTGAGTGAGCTAGCCAGATAAAGTTAAGATGGAAATAGAAGCAGAATTTCGTAAGGATATGATATGATTAAATTAATTACCCAGGATTTAGAATTAGAGGGAGGAAAATCTGAAATTGATATGTCTTGGCCAGATGTAGCAAAACTTCAGTTCCAAATGAAGCAGCTTGAGATAGAAAGAGACATAGAAAGGCAGAGGCTTGAATTGGAGGAAAAAGAGAAAGAAAGAATTGAAAAAACGCAAATTAGAAAAAGACAAATGAAAAATATTGAATTAGAAAGGAAAAAGAGCAAAAGAAATGGAAATGAAAAAAACGCGAATTGGAAAGGGAAAAATAAGAAAAAGAAAGCTTGCAAGAAATAGAAATGTAAAAGCTTGAGCTTCAAAGAGAGAGAGTTCAGACAGTATTCATTGGCTATAGAAAAGCTTAGAGTAAAGGAAGAAAGAAGAGATAGTGGTTCAGATGATGATTCTGATTCCCCAGAAGAATTTGATTCAACTAAAAATTTTAATTTAGTGCTGACATTTACAGAGGATGGAGTTGAAAGCTATTTCGCCTCATTTGAAAAGATAGCTTGCGAAGTTGAAGTGGCCAAGCTTGGACTTTAATGTTACAAAGTGTCCTGTCAGGTACAGCTATGAATGTGTACACTAGTCTGTCAGAAGAACAATCTGCAGATTACGAAGTAGTTAAAAAGAGAATCCTAAATGTTTATGAGCTTGTCCCTTAAGCTTATCAATTAAAGTTTTGGACCATAAGAAAGAAACCTAATCAGACATATGCAGAATTTGCAAGGGAAAAAGAAATGCTATGGGATCAATAGTTTCAATCACAGTGGTAGGAACACATAAGGAATCCTCAGAAAAGGCTGTATCAGGAAAGGAAATGTGTATTAAAACCGTGACAGTGGTACAGGTGAAGTGTGTCCCTTTAGAAACTACTCGAAAGAATAGTCAAGATAATCCTTCCTCCATTACTGCTGATAAGTCAGGTTACTGAAGGTTCTGCATACGTTATCAAGGGACTAGTGAGAATGAGGAATTGGAAGAAAATCAGTATATATAAAAAAATGGTGCTAGAGAAATTAATAGGGCTAAAGGCTGAAAAATCTCCAGGGCCTGATAATCTACATCCCAGAGTGCTAAAGGCAGTGGCCCTGGAAACACTAGATGCATTGGTGGTCATCTTCCAAAATTCTGTAGACTCTGGAGCAGTTCCTACAGATTGGAGGGTGGCAAATGTAACCCCACTATTTAAAAAAGGAGTGAGAGATAAAACAGTGAATTACAGACAAGTTAGCCTAACATCAGTAGTGGGGAAAAAGCTAGAGCTTATTATAAAAGACATGGTAACAGAACACTTGAAAAATATTACGCTATTAGACAAAGTCAGCATGTGTTTATGATTATGCCAAACTAAGCTACTGGACTTTTTAAAGGATGCAACTAGTAGAATAGAAAAGGGAGAACCGGTGATGTGGTGTATTTGGATTTCAAGAAGGCTTTTGATAAGGTCCCATATAACAGGCTAGTAGGGAAAATTAAAGCACATGGGGTCAGGGGTAATATAGTAGCATGGATTGAGAATTGGTTGATAGACTGGAAACAGAGTGGGAATAAACGGGTCTTTTTCTGGATGGCAGGCGGTGTACCGCAGGGATCAATGCTTGGGCCCCAGCTATTCAAGATAGATATAAATGACTTGGATGAGGAAAGCAAATGCAATATTTCCAAGTTTGCTGATGACACAAAAGGCTGGGCTAAGTCGTGAGTTGTGAGGAAGATGCAAAGAGGCTTCAAGGCGATTTAGACAAGTTGCATGTGTGGTCAAACACTGGCAGATGCTGTATAACATGGATAAATGTGAAGTTGTACGCTTCAGTGTGAAAAACAAAGGCAGAGTATTATTTAAATGGTGATATATTGGGAAATGCGAATGTACAAAGGGATCTGGGTGTCCTTGTAGACCAGTCAATCAAAGTAAACAGGCAGGTGCAGCAAGCAATTAAAAAGGCAAATGGTATGTTGGCCTTCATTGCAAGAACATTTGAGTTTGGGAGTAGAGATGTCTTACTGCAGTTATGCAAGGCCTTGGTGAAACCGCATCTGGAGTATTGTGAGTGCAGCGAAGGTTCACTAGGCTGATAGCGGGGATGGCAGGACTGTTGTGTGAAGAGAGATTGGTTCGACTGGGCCTGTATTCACTGGAGTTTAGAAGAATGAGAGGGGATTTGATTGAAACATATAAAATTCTAACAAGGCTAGACAGACTAGATGCAGGGAGAAGGTTTCCCCTAGTTGGGGAGTCTAGAACCAGGGACAACAGTCTCGGGATATAGGGCAGGCCATTTAGGACTGAGATGAGGAAAAATTTCTTCCGAGGGTGGTCAACCTGTGGAATTCTCTACCACAGAAGGCTGTGGAGGCTGGATCACTGAATGTATTCAAGAAAGAAATTGATAATTTTTTGCATATTAGGGGCATCAAGGGGTATGGAGAGAAAGCGGGAATATGGCGCTGACCTAAAGGATTAGCCATGATCATATTGAATGACAGAGCAGGTTCAAAGGGCCAAATGGCCTACTCCTGCTCCTAGTTTCTATGTTTCTATATCTTAAAAGGGAGATGTGTTCCCTTACTCCTCCGATAAAATAAGGAAACAAGTTATGGAAAGGTTTAAAGGTTTTGTTGACAGAGGAGCAGTATTCCCTTATTCTTTGAATCAAGGATGCAAACCAATAATGATATCGCGAGACAGTGGAACAAGTCAGTAACTGATGTTGGTTTATCATACTATTTGTCTTCCAAAGGGGCTAATGAAGGAGAAAATATTAATTGGAGGTATGCATGAAGGTTATAAAGTCATCTCATTATCTACAATTGGACTAAAGAGTGCCTTGGTAAGTGGAGAAGTTGCAATTGAAGTAGTGCATCAAATCCCTATGGAAGGAATTTACTTTATTTTCGGGAATGACTTGGCTGGTTCAAAAGCATTAGCCTCACCAAGGGTACTAGAACAACCAGTGGAAGAGAGAGAAACTGAGAGGCTACAGAAGGAACACCCTGGATTGTTTCCTGACTGTGTTGCAACTGGCTCCTAGGATCATAAAATTAGACAGGAAGAAGAAGCTGCTATACAAGAGGGGAGCTAACATAGAAATTGTTTCCGACACTATTTTTGAAAACTTAAGCAAAAAGGAGGAATGTAAAGAGAATAAGGCTGACATGTTGAGCCCAACTTTTTTAGTAGCAATGCAACAGGCTAATCTTGAGTTAAGACAGTTTAATACAGATTAAACGGCCTACTCAGACACTGAATCAAAACAAATACCCGAGTGTTATTATTTAAATGACAAAATGCTATTAAGGAAACGGAGGCCACAACACAACCAGCCAATGAGGAATGGGCAGTTGTTCATCAGATGGTACTTCCATCTAGATATCATAATGAAATTTTACGAGTGGCTCACGAAATTCCAACGGCAAGTAACTTAGATATTAGGAAAACACAGGCCAAAATACTGAAACATTTTTATTGGCCGGGATTGCATAAAGGCGAGATTCAATTCTGCCAGACATGTCAGGTAGCGGGGAAACTCCAATCATCGATTAAGCCTGCGCCCTTAATTCTGATACCAATGTTTGAAGAACCATTTAGCAGGGTCTTAATAGATTATGTATGACCCCTACCTAAACCCAGAAGTGGGAATCAGCATCTTTTAACAATTATGGATGTTTCAACAAGATTTCCTGAGGCAGTGCCTTTGGGGAAGATTATGGTGAAAATGTAGTGGAAAGGTTAGTTCAATCCTTTAAAAGATATAGATTACCTAAGGAAGTACTATCAGATCATGCCTCAAATTAAACGTCACAAATATTCAAAGAAGTAATGAATAGTTTGGGAATAAAACAATTTAACAATTAAGAAGCATCAGAAGATGGTAGCAAACTATAAAGACAATGATTAAAGCCTACTGTCAGGAATGTCATAGTCATACAGTCATAGAGATCTACAGAAGAGAAAAATGCCCTTCGGCCCATCGAGTCTGCGCCTAACAAGTACCTAACAATTCTAATCCTCTTTCCAGCACTAGGCCCATAGCCTTGTATGTCATGGCATCGCAAGTGTACATCCAAATACTTTTTAAATATTATGAGGGTTTCTGCCTCGAACACCCTTTCAGGCAGTGAGTTCCAGATTCCCACCGCCCTCTGGATGAAAACATTCTTCCTCACATCCCCTCTAAGCCTCCTGCCCCTTACCTTAAATCTATACCCCTGGTTATTGATCCTTCCACCAAGTGGAAAAGTTCCTTCCTGTCTACCCTATCTATGCCCCTCAATTTTATACACCTCAATCATGTCCTCCCTCAACCTCCTCTGATACAGGGAAAATAACTCCAGTCTGTCCAACCTCTCCTCATAACTAAAACTCTCCAGCCCAGGCAACATCTCCTCTGCACTCTCTCTAGTGCAATCACATCCTTCCTATAATGCAGATTCTAGAACTGCACACAACACTCTAGCTGTGGCCTAACCAGCGTTTTATACAGTTCCAGCATAACCTCCCTGCTCTTATATTCTATGCCTCGGTTAATAAAGGCAAGTGTCTCAAATGCCTTCTTAACCACCTTATTTACCTGTCCTGCTACCTTAAGGGACCGGTGGGCATGCACACCAAGGTCCCCCTGATCCTCGGTACTTCCCAGGGTCCTACCATTCATCGTGTATTCCTGTGCCTTGTTTGTCCTGCCCAAGTGCATCACCTCTCACTTATCCGGATTAAATTCCATTTGCTATTGATCAGCCCATCTATATCCTCCTGTAATCTAAGGCTCTCCTCCTCGCTATTTACCACCCCACCAATTTTCATGTCATCCGCAAACTTATTGATCAACCCTCCCACATTCAAGTCTAAATCATTTATATATCACACAAATAGCAAGGGACCCAACACCAATCCCTGTGGAACCCCACTGGACACAGGCATTTAGTCACAAAAACACCCCTCAACCATCACCCTCTGCTACCTGCCACTCAGCCAATTCTGGATCCAATTTGCCAAATGGATGGGCTCTTACCGCTTACCTTCATCATCAGTCTCCCATGCGGGATCTTATCAAAAGCCTTGTTGAAGTCCAAGCAGACTACATCAAATACATTGCCCTCATCTACACACCTAGTCACCTCTTCCAGGTGTGTAGATGAGGGCAATGCATTTGACGTAGTCTACTTGGACTTCAGCAAGGCTTTTGATAAGATCCCGCATGGGACCTTATCAATGTCCTAATGACTGGGATAAAGGAATTCTGTTTTTACTGTTTGCTGTTAGGGATGCCCCTAATGAGTCCACAGGATTCAGTCTTATTGAATTGATATATGGGCATGAAAAGAGAGGACCAAATAAACTAATAAAAGAAAAAATTATAAACCAGAGTTCAGAGACTACACTTGTATGCCAAATTTCCAGGACAGATTAACTAAAGCATGTGAGTTGGCCAAAGAGCATTTGAAAAATCGCTCAACAAATACTGAAAGCCAGGGCAGATAAAAATGCCAAAACTTGAAATTTTGTTGGCGAAGACAAGGTGTTAGTGTTGTTACCAGTCTCTGGTGAACCATTAAAAGCAAGGTTCACTGGATCTTACCAAATCAAAAAGAAACTCAATGATGTAAATTATATAGTGAGTATTTCAGACTGGAGGAAAAGTTAGTGTGTGTTTCAGGTTAATATGTTAAAGCGATATTCAGAAGAAGATAGGAGAGGAGTGTGTTTACAATGGTAAAAGAAGTCGGAGTGAAGTTAAAATATTACAGTGATGTGACTTGAGAATTAATCAGAAATCGAAAATTCTAAAGTTGACCCTCCAGCAATTAGATTGCATAATACGGAGATGCTTAAAAATTTAGGCACAATATTATGCTATCTTCCAGAAAACTGTCGATGTGACTTACAAACGCTGTTACAAAATCATCAATTTGTGTAAATAGGCCAAGGAAAAGATCGTTGGTCATACATGATGTTAATATGGGGGATGTGCCACCTATAAGGCAACATCCTTACAGATTCAATCCAGAGAACTTAGCCCAAGTGAGGCAAGAGATCAAGTTCATGAAGGAGAATGACATTTTTGAACTGAGTCACGGCAGTTAGAGCTCACCCATTGTGATGCTACAAAAACCAGATGGGTCACAATGATTGTGTGCAGACTATCGCAAAGTTAATACGGTCGCAAAGGCGGACTCAAATCCAATTCCATGACTAGAAGACCGTAATGATAAGATCAGACAAGCAAGATGCGTTGCAAAAATTGGCTTATAGAAGGGATATTGGCAAGCTTTGTGACCAATACAACGTGGCCAAAGAAATATTAGCTTTCATAACCATGAATGGACATTATCAATGTAAAGTCATGCCTTTCGGAATGAAGAATGCACCAGCAGCTTTTCAAAGATTAACCAATAAGGTCACTGAAGGAATATGCAATTGTGTTGTTGTATATATTGGTGTTCTGGTTGTGTTCAGTCAAATGTGGGAAGAATACTTACAACACTTGAACAAATTTGTTTGATCAATTACTAAGAGCCAATTTTGTCATAAACTTGGCAAAGAATAAATTTGCCAAAGGAAAAGTGACATTTTTGGGCCACATTGTGAGACAAGGTCAAGTAGCACCTGCAGCAACAAAAATAAGGGCTATCTTGGATGTTCCAGTGCCTAAGACAAAACGAGAGATTCCGTGGTATATAGGCACGAATGGATTTTATTGGAAGTTTGTTCCGAAATTCAGCACTGTAGTGGCTCCACTGACAAGCTTTTGAAAGAAAGCCAAAAGATTTAAATCGACAGAGGAGCGTCAGAGTGCCTTTGACAGCTCAAAAGCTGTACTGACTGCTGCACTGGTTTTAGTAGCACCAAGTTATGCTAAGCCACTTAAACTGGCTGTTAGTGCCAGCTCTAGGAGGACGAGATGGAGATCGAACGTCCAGTTAGTTACTGCTTTTGAAAGTTAAATTCGTGTCAGAGAAAATACTGTGGAAAAGGAGGCTTTGAGTTTAGCAGTGGCTCTACAACTTTTTAAAGTCTACATATCCAACAACTCTGCAGAGACTGTTATTTACAAACAAAGAACAAAGAAAAGTACAGCACAGGAACAGGCCCTTCGGCCCTCCAAGCCTGTGCCAATCAAATTGCCCGTCAACTAAAACATTTTGCACTTCCGGGGTCCATATCCCTCTATTCCTATCCTATTCATGGATTTGTCGAGCTGCCTCTTAAACACCTGCTTCCACCACCTCCTCTGGCAGTGAATTCCAGACATTCACTACCCTCTGCATAAAAAACTTGCCCCGCACATTTCTATAGTTTTCTCCTCTCACCTTAAATCTATGTCCCCTAGTAATTGACTCTTCCACCCTGGGAAAAAGCTTCTGACTATCTACTCTGTCCATACCACTCAGAATTTTGTAAACTTCTATCAAGTCGCCCCTCAATCTCCGTCGCTCTAGTGAGAACAATCCGAGTTTCTCCAACCTCTCCTCATAGCTAATAACCTCCAGACCAGGCAGCATCCTGCTAAACCTCCTCTGCACCCTCTCCAACACCTCCATATCCTTCTGGTAATGTGGCAACCAGAATTGCACACAATATTCCAAGTGTGGCCTAACTAAGGTTCTGTACAGCTGCAGCATGACTTCCCAGCTTTTATACGCAATACCGCTGCCAATGAAGGCAAGCATGCCATATGCCTTCCTGACTGCCTTATTCACCTGCGTTGTCACTTTCAGTGACCTGTGGACCTGTACAACCAGATCCCTCTGCCCGTTGATGCAATTAAGGGTTCTGCCATTTACTGGATAATTCCTGCCTGTATTAGACCTTCCAAAATGCATTTATACAACCCTTTAACGTTTTTAGCAAAGTTTCATAACTATTTTGGTGGAGATTAATGTTGCAACCATACAAATTGAAAATCATTCATCTGGTGGAAAGGGACAATATAATTGCAGAGTCTTTATCAAGAGCAAATATGGAGGAAGAAGAATGTTGTGATCAAAAGGGACTTGTGTAGGATATGATTCTTATGGAAAAATTCTTATATGTTTGATGTAAATATATTGTTACTGCTTGAGCAAAATCTGTGTAAGAAAGATGGGGCATTGATAAGAGGAGACAGTAATGGAAAATGAAAACGCCTCTTAAAGATATCTTTGCTTTTTTGTGGAGAGGCATTAGGAATTAGATATAAGTTTAAGTAAATTATATTTACATTTGTGGATGTTAGGAACATGATAAAGCTTTAAATTTAATTTATACTTTTTTTTATTTGTGTGTTAAGGTGAAACTTGGGTTTGGTTTCATTTTAGAGTTTATTTTAGGTGGAGCCAGGAAGTCTCCAGGCCTTGTTTGTAAACGTGCATTTTTAATGACTGTTGAAGTGAAGAGATGGATTACTAAGGAGTTAGTTCAGGGAAGTTGAAACAGACAAAAGGTAGGAAAAACTGTGTTGTTGCCTGGTAACTGGGGATCAGAGAGGGACTCAGAGAGATACAGGGGGAGGCAGAAAGGCAGATTTTAGTTCAGTTGGTATGTGTAAACCATAGAATGAAGACAGAAAAGGTCCAAGGCCCTCTCTAGCTGGAATGATGCCAGGCTGCTGAGGAAATAAGTTTAAGGAACTCATATGTATTGCTCTAAAGTTTAAGTAATAGTGAATTTAGGGTGTGTTTTCTGGATATCTCAAAGGAGATATCAATTGTGGAAGGACTTCTAGTGAATCTTCAGAAGTCTAATGGAAAAAAAACCTCTTTGCAACTGAACCAGTTCCAGCTTTGGTGGGGAAATAGTGGTACCTCTTTCACGAGAATGTTGAGTCTGTAAGGGTATTGCTGGGATAAAAGGGATAGCGTGAGTTTGAATTATTATTTCCCTTTGTGTCTGTGTTGAAATCTTTCCAACCTTTTTGTTGCCAAGTGTAATATTGTTAATGTTTCATAAATGTTTTATCTTTTTGTTAAAAAGTCAACAGCAGACTCCCATGAATCTGTTTCAGTAAGTACCCTCCACAGTTTAAAAAAAATTATTGTCTATCAGGCTAGGTTCCATTCTGGGATCTGACTCGTTAGTACTATCATCGGCTGGGATCATTACAGTAGATTTACAGAAAATCCCCCACGTTGTTCACATCAGCATCAGGCACCCAACTTTCAAAATCCTGAAGACACCAGGACAATCTGGGAGGGTTGGCAATCCTTACCCTAATGGTGACTTCTATCTTATTAATTGAGTTAACTCGCATATGATCACACTGGAGCCAAATTAAGCAATGGAAATAAAAATCGCAAAATCTAAATCTTAATCTATTTTTCCTGTGATATAAACCTGAATGGACTGCAGCGGTTCAAGAAGGCAGCTCACCACCACTTCTCAAGGGCAATTAGGGATGGGCAATAAATGCTGGCCTAGTCAGCGATGCTCACAATCTGTGAATGACTAAAAGAAAGAATAGCTGAAGTGGCAAAACTCCTGCTGGTGGAACCTGGTGGCAGGCAAGATCTGAGCCAAAACAAATGATAAGTTCCAAAGCCTCTACCAGCTGCAATCATTCATAGAAACTACAAGACAACCCTACCCTAATTCAGCTCGCTTTATGTGGAGGACCTTTTATTGATGTTCCTAGAGGTGGCCTTTTACCATGCGAAATGCAGCTCCTAGCCACCTTGGCATTCCAGGATGGAAGTTGTTCCTCATACAAGATAATGATTTAAAATTACCCTGGTCACATGCACCACTTCCTGTCTATCCCAACCCCATGCACCACACTCAAGCTAAAATTATATCTTGCATCATTGCAATCAGCCATTATACAAATTGTACCAGAGTTTTAGTAAAGAGGTTGTACATTATGGGAAACAGACTGAAATGAAGTTAACCTAACATAACTCTGATGACCAGGTAATGAAGGATGATGTTGCATAAAATTCTGTACAACACTATTTTAGTAAGAGGATTCAAAAACAAACGGGAAAAGTAATACAAATCAATATAATTTGAACACATCAGAGCCAATTTCAAATGATACTGATTTTTGGATGATCTTTGGATTCAGAGTCCTCTCTCCTTATAACTTTAGTACAGAATCCTCTTAGAATGTTTGTACCAGGAATTGCTTCTCGATACTTCAGGTAACATTTTATGCAGCACTTGTGGGATACTCATCACACATGGACCATGCATTTATTCTCAATGGCCATGTTCAAAAGAGAAACAGCAATTATTTTCAAACGGAAGAACTTGAATTGGTTATCTCTGGGATTGATACAATATGACTGAACTCAACAATGGAGTCTGAGGAATAAATTCCTTTTAAAAATGTAGGAGCTAAATAGCAGAGTACCTGAAAACAGTCACAGAGACAGTAAGCATGAATAACCTGTGCCTGTTAATGCAGGTGCAGGTTAACTGCTTATTTGAATGATAGTTACATGAAGCCAGTGCTACCTGTTCCTTTCATTGACTACATGCATTTGAAGGGCCCCAAAAAGTTATAGCTTCCAAGGACCACTTCAATCTAGCCAGTGCTGCTTAAAGCTGCCCCAGACTGTGATATAATTAAAGAAATCAGCATGGAAAGGGAGGAGGTTCTAACTGGTCTGGCAGGCTTAAAAGTAGATAAAACTCCAGGCCCGGATGAAATGTATCCCAGGCTGTTGAGTGAGGCAAGGGAGGAGATAGCAGGGGTGCTGGCAATAATTTTCAATACCTCTCTGGCCACAGGGGAGATGCCAGAGGACTGGAGGGCAGCCAAAGTGGTACCATTATTCAAGAAGGGAGGAAGGGATAAACCAGGGAGCTACAGGCCATTAAGTCTAACCTCAGTGATGGGGAAACTATTGAAAGCAAACCTGAGGGACAGAATTCATCTACGCTTGGGGAGGCCAGTCAGCATGATTTTGTTAAGAGGAGGTCATGTCTGAACAATTTGAATTTTTCAAAGAGGTGACCAGGTTTGTAGATGTGGGCAATGCATTTGATGTAGTCTACTTAGACTTCAGCAAGGCTTTTGATAAGGTCCCGCATGGAAGACTGATAACAAAGTTATCATGGGATCCAAGGCAATTTGGCAAATTAGATCCAGAATTGGCTGAGTGGCAGGAAGCAGAGGGTGATGTTCGAGGGGTGTTTTTGTGACTAAATGCTTGTGTCCAATGGGGTTCCACAGGGATCAGCGTTGGGTCCCTTGCTGTTTGTGGTATATATAAACGATAGTAAGTTTGCGGATGACATGAAAATTGGTGGGGTGGTAAATAGTGAGGAGCCTTAGATTACAGGAGGATATAGACGGGCTGGTCAGATGGGCTGATCAGTGGCAAATGGAATTTAATCCGGATAAGTGTGAGGTGATGCAGAACAAACAAGGCACGGGAATACCCGATGAATGGTAGGACCCTGGGAAGTACCGAGGATCAGAGGGACCTTGGTGTGCATGTCCACCGGTCCCTTAAGGTAGCGGGATAGGTAGATAAGATGGTTAAGAAGGAATATGGGATACTTGCCTTTATTAGCTGAGACACAAAATATAAGAACTGGGAGGTTATCCTGGAACTGCATAAAATGCTGGTTAGGCCACAGCTGGAGTATTGTGTGCAGTTCTGGAATCCGCATTAAAGGAAGGATGTGATTGCATTAGAGAGAGTGCAGAGGATATTTACCAAGATGTTGCCTGAGCTGGAGTTTTAATTATGCGGAGAGATTGGATAGATTGGAGTTATTTTCCCAGAAGCAGAAGAGGTTGAGGGGGGACATGATTAAGGTGTATAAAATTATGAGGGGCATAGATAGACAGGAAGACAGGAAGGAACTTTTCCCCTTGGTGGCGGGATCAATAACCAGAGGGCATAGATTTAAAGTAAGGAGCAGGAGGTTTAGAGGGGATGTGAGGAAGAATGTTTTCACCCATAGGGTGGTGGGAATCTGGAAGTCACTGTCTGAAAGAGTGGTAGAGGCAGAAACCCTCAACATTTAAGAAGTATTTGGATGTGCACTTGCAATGCCATGGCATACAAGGCCTAGGGCTGGAAAATGGGATTAGAATTGTTAGGTACTTGTTTGACTGGTGCAGATCCTATGGGCCAAAGGGCCTTTTTCTGTGCTGTAGACTTCTATAACCATGGGAAAAATATCCCCCCCACCACCCCCGCCAACCATCTCCTTGGGCGGGGTGGGGAGTGGAGCTGGCGCCGCCATT